>NW_028154811.1:7500-27500 GCF_963691815.1 Echiichthys vipera | reverse complement strand
ATTTATAAAAATCGAGTTTCATCAAACAAACAGGTTTAAACATAAAGGAGTTTATTTATATATTTATATTAATATTTATAATATACATAAACACTTATATTAATATATATAAACACTTATATTAATATATAGATTATATATAAACATATATAAATATATATAATCTATATTTATAAAAATCGAGTTTCATCAAACAAACAGGTTTAAACATAAAGGAGTTTATTTATATATTTATATATGTTTATATATAAATATATATTAATGTTATTAACATTAATAACATTAATGTTAATAACATTAATAACATTAATAACATTAATTATAATATTAATGTTATTAATGTTATTAGTGTCATTAATAACATTAATAACATTAATTATAATAATAATATTAATGTTATTAATAATTAACGGATCGGTTAATTTCAGGTTTCAGGTCAAAAACGCTGTAAAAAAATAAAAGTGTTGATTAATTAAATAATAAAAAATATTAAATAATGAAGAAGGCCGAGCACGTGACAAAGTCTGTTCATCAACACACAAATATAAATATATAATATATAAATATATAATATATAAATATATAAATATATAATATATAAATATATAAATATATAAATAATAATAAATATTAAATAATGAAGAAGGCCGAGCACGTGACAAAGTCTGTTTGATGTTCATCAATATAAACATGTAAATATATAAATATATAAATATATAAAAACATGTAAATGTATAAATATATAAACACACAAATATAAACATGTAAATATATAAACAAATAAATATAAATATATATAAACGTGTAAATATATAAACACATAAATATAAATATATAAATATATATAAACGTGTAAACGTGTAAACGTGTAAGTGTGTAAATATAAATATAAATATATAAATATATAAATATATGTAAGTGTGTAAATGTGTAAACGTGTAAACGTGTAAATGAGTAAATATAAATATAAATATATATATAAATATATATAAACGTGTAAACGTGTAAGTGTGTAAATATAAATATAAATATATAAATATATAAATATATATAAACGTGTGAACGTGTGAACGTTGAATGTGTAAATATATAAACACATAAATATATAAATATATAAATATATGTAAGTGTGTAAATGTGTAAACGTGTAAACGTGTAAATGAGTAAATATAAATATAAATATATATATAAATATATGTAAGTGTGTAAACGCGTGAACGGTCCGGGGCTTTAATTAAATCAACGACAGATTCATTAATTAATTTTGAAGTGTTTGGAAAAAGACTGAAGTGGATTTAATCTAATTATTTAATTTAATTTATTTAATTTAATTATTTAATTTATTCATTTAATTTAATTATTTTATTTTTTTTATTTATTTAATTTAATCCATTTAATTTAATTTAATTAATTTATTTTATTTATTTATTTTAATCCATTTAATTTAATTTAATTATTTAATTTAATTTATTTATTTTATTCGTTTAATTTAATCCATTTAATTTAATTTAATTAATTTATTTTATTCGTTTAATTTAATCCATTTAATTTAATTTAATTATTTAATTTAATTTGTTTATTTTATTCGTTTAATTTAATAATTTAATTAAATTAAATCAGTTTAATTAATTGAAAGTTAAAGTGGAGTTCAGCAGATGTTTGGTTTTAATAAAAGCTTCATTAAAGAGGAACTTTGTGATCTTAATAATTAATAATTAATAATTCATGTTTCATAACGAGGTGAAAGTCAAGAGCACCTTTAATCACCGAAGAGATTTTCAAATTAAAAGCCTCAGCGCTTCAATGCGCCTTTATTTTTTAGCAGATTAGTAAAACAAAGTCATGAATATGGATTATTAAATATATATATATATAAAAATGTGATTTAAAGTGAATTATTAAATATTAATGTGATTTAAAGTGAATTATTAAATATTAATGTGATTTAAAGTGAATTATTAAATATAAATGTGATTTAAAGTGAATTAATAAATATTAATGTGATTTAAAGTGAATTATTAAATATTAATGTGATTTAAAGTGAATTATTAAATATAAATGTGATTTAAAGTGAATTATTAAATATAAATGTGATTTAAAGTGAATTAATAAATATTAATGTGATTTAAAGTGAATTATTAAATATTAATGTGATTTAAAGTGAATTATTAAATATTAATGTGATTTAAAGTGAATTATTAAATATTTATGTGATTTAAAGTGAATTATTAAATATTAATGTGATTTAAAGTGACTTACTTTGGTCTGACGCCACAGTCGGGCGCAGCACGTCGTCTCTATAGCGCCCCCTGCTTACTTTGGTCTGACGCCACAGTCGGGCGCAGCACGTCGTCTCTATAGCGCCCCCTGCTTACTTTGGTCTGACGCCACAGTCGGGCGCAGCACGTCGTCTCTATAGCGCCCCCTGCTTACTTTGGTCTGACGCCACAGTCGGGCGCAGCACGTCGTCTCTATAGCGCCCCCTGCTTACTTTGGTCTGACGCCACAGTCGGGCGCAGCACGTCGTCTCTATAGCGCCCCCTGCTTACTTTGGTCTGACGCCACAGTCGGGCGCAGCACGTCGTCTCTATAGCGCCCCCTGCTTACTTTGGTCTGACGCCACAGTCGGGCGCAGCACGTCGTCTCTATAGCGCCCCCTGCTTACTTTGGTCTGACGCCACAGTCAGGCGCAGCACGTCGTCTCGCCGTCGATGTGGCGTGACGGGGAATTTTGCCAAAAACTTGAAAAAGGAAGTTGTCGTGGCTCAACTTTTTTGGCTGGATCCCAGTCCAGGCCCGAACACACCTGCACGCTGAACTGGAGTCAGTCACAGCGCCACCTGCTGACAACAGGAAGTCAGCTTTATGTGTCAGACTTCGTCGCTTTTTGAGGGGCTTGGGATTCGGGCACACGGGTCAGAAAGTACCCCGGTGTGGCCAGCGCGCTCCATAGCGCCCCCAAACGCACGCCATGGCTGGGAAAAAGTTATTTTGATGTTCACAAAATTTGCTCTATCATTGCTCTCATCTTCAAGAACATACTGACATTATTTTCATCTAACATAAAGTCGGCCATCTTGGATTTTGTGCATTAATTCTCATGTTACGAACACGTGTTTGAGGCCTTTAGGACGCATGAACCCGGACGCGTTCAGACCAACTGTGTTTTTGACTTGATGTTATAATTTGACCTGGGGGGGTGCGTCCGGTCTACAGCGCCCCCTAACGCTGGCTCACAGCGCCCCCTAACGCCCCCTAACGCCCCCTAACGCTGGCTCACAGCGCCCCCTAACGCCCCCTAACGCCCCCTAACGCTGGCTCACAGCGCCCCCTAACGCCGGCCCAAAGCGCCCCCTAACGCTGGCTCACAGCACCCCCTAACGCCCCCTAACGCTGGCTCACAGCGCCCCCTAACGCCCCCTAACGCTGGCTCACAGCGCCCCCTAACGCCCCCTAACGCCGGCCCAAAGCGCCCCCTAACGCTGGCTCACAGCGCCCCCTAACGCCGGCCCAAAGCGCCCCCCTAACGCTGGCTCACAGCGCCCCCTAACGCTGGCTCACAGCGCCCCCTAACGCCCCCTAACGCTGGCTCACAGCGCCCCCTAACGCCGGCTCACAGCGCCCCCTAACGCCCCCTAACGCTGGCTCACAGCGCCCCCTAACGCTGGCTCACAGCGCCCCCTAACGCCCCCTAACGCCCCCTAACGCTGGCTCACAGCGCCCCCTAACGCTGGCTCACAGCGCCCCCTAACGCCCCCTAACGCTGGCTCACAGCGCCCCCTAACGCCCCCTAACGCTGGCTCACAGCGCCCCCTAACGCCCCCTAACGCCCCCTAACGCTGGCTCACAGCGCCCCCTAACGCTGGCTCACAGCGCCCCCTAACGCCCCCTAACGCTGGCTCACAGCGCCCCCTAACGCCCCCTAACGCCGGCCCAAAGCGCCCCCTAACGCTGGCTCACAGCGCCCCCTAACGCCGGCCCAAAGCGCCCCCCTAACGCTGGCTCACAGCGCCCCCTAACGCTGGCTCACAGCGCCCCCTAACGCCCCCTAACGCTGGCTCACAGCGCCCCCTAACGCTGGCTCACAGCGCCCCCTAACGCCCCCTAACGCTGGCTCACAGCGCCCCCTAACGCCGGCCCAAAGCGCCCCCTAACGCTGGCTCACAGCGCCCCCTAACGCCCCCTAACGCCCCCTAACGCTGGCTCACAGCGCCCCCTAACGCCCCCTAACGCCCCCTAACGCTGGCTCACAGCGCCCCCTAACGCCGGCCCAAAGCGCCCCCTAACGCTGGCTCACAGCGCCCCCTAACGCCCCCTAACGCCCCCTAACGCCGGCCCAAAGCGCCCCCTAACGCTGGCTCACAGCGCCCCCTAACGCCCCCTAACGCCCCCTAACGCTGGCTCACAGCGCCCCCTAACGCCGGCCCAAAGCGCCCCCTAACGCTGGCTCACAGCGCCCCCTAACGCCCCCTAACGCCCCCTAACGCCGGCCCAAAGCGCCCCCTAACGCTGGCTCACAGCGCCCCCTAACGCCGGCCCAAAGCGCCCCCCTAACGCTGGCTCACAGCGCCCCCTAACGCTGGCTCACAGCGCCCCCTAACGCCCCCTAACGCTGGCTCACAGCGCCCCCTAACGCCCCCTAACGCTGGCTCACAGCGCCCCCTAACGCCCCCTAACGCTGGCTCACAGCGCCCCCTAACGCTGGCTCACAGCGCCCCCTAACGCCCCCTAACGCCCCCTAACGCTGGCTCACAGCGCCCCCTAACGCTGGCTCACAGCGCCCCCTAACGCCCCCTAACGCTGGCTCACAGCGCCCCCTAACGCCCCCTAACGCCGGCCCAAAGCTGTGAGGAACAGTCAATACCTCCAACAATGATGTCATAACTCATGTGACTACCCGCCATTTTAGGCAGGTACGGTGTCTGAACTGTTTCGTACTGGATCAGGTGTCTGCACGTGGATTCTCCAATGACAGTGGATCGATTCTGGTTTAACTGGTTCTGGTTCTGGTCTCTCTCCAGGTCTACTCTCCGATGGCGGGCGGCGGGATGGGTTCTGGTCTTGGAATGGGCTCCATGTCGGGCTACATGTCCAGCAGCGGGACCACGGGTTCCTTCAACATGTCGTACAGCGGGACGGGTCTGAGCCCTGCCCCGGTGGGGGCGATGGGCGGCCCACCTCCGGCGACCATGTCAGGTCTAGGCGGGAGCGTGACCTCGATGGGCGGGACCCTGAGCCCGTCCGGCATGAGCTCGGTGTCGGCCCAGCAGGCCTCCATGGGTCTGAATCCGTACGGCGGCATGAGTCCTGCCATGAGTCCCGGCATGGCGTACGGTGGCGGCGGGCTGAACCGTGGCCGTGACAACAAGGCGTTCAGACGGAGCTACCCACACGCCAAACCCCCCTACTCCTACATCTCGCTCATCACCATGGCAATCCAACAGGCGCACAGCAAGATGCTGACGCTGAGCGAGATCTACCAGTGGATCATGGACCTGTTCCCGTACTACCGCCAGAACCAACAGCGCTGGCAGAACTCCATCCGCCACTCACTGTCCTTCAACGACTGCTTCGTCAAAGTGTCGCGCTCGCCAGACAAACCGGGGAAGGGCTCGTACTGGACCCTGCACCCGGACTCCGGGAACATGTTTGAGAATGGCTGCTACCTGCGGCGCCAGAAGAGGTTCAAGTGCGAGAAGAAGATGTCAACAAAATCAGATGGCAGGAAGGAGCAGGGGGGAGGAGCGTCGCCCCCCGGGGACGCCGTCAAACCTCCGGGACTCATGGACTCCCCCTCCCTGCCCTCCTCCAGTCAGGCGTCCTCGCCTCCCGGTCTGGACCTGCGGGGAGGCGTCGGCGGTCCATCGGACCTGAAGGTCTCCAGTTCCCAGCTGCTGTCCTCGCTGTCACTGTCCCCCCACGCCATGGCGCACGAGTCCCAGCTGCACCTGAAAGGAGACCCCCACTACGCCTTCAACCACCCATTCTCCATCAATAACTTAATGTCATCCTCGGAGCAGCAGCACAAACTGGACCTGAAGGCCTACGAGGCGCTGCAGTACTCCTCCTACAGTGCCGGGGGAGCGGCCGGCCTGGGAGCGAGGACCACGGAGCCCCTGGAGGCGTCCTACTACCAGGGCGTGTACCCCAGACCGCTGCTCAACACCTCGTAGTACCCACTTCCTGTTTGGACTCTTACTCTCTGCATGCAGCCGTCCTGGACTTCCTGTCTGACTGTGATGACGCTAACCGGACCGATGTGAACTCCGGCACTGTGATCGAACCGGGACACAAAGACGTGTTGAACTGACCTCAGGTCTGTTCTCCTTCCACGCCGAGTCTCAAACGAGGTCACGGCGTTCAGGTGCAAAGAGCGGCCGCTGCGTGAACATGAAACATTAATATGAAACATTCATTTATATGAAACAAAATATTATCATAATAATATTTCTTTTAATAAATACTAAATTATTAAAATTAATACTAAATTATTAAAATTAATACTAAATTATTAAAATTAATACTAAATTATTAAAATTAATACAAAATTATAATAATAAATGTAAAATAATATTTGAGTTTAAATTGATTTTAAAGTTTATATTGAAATTATTTTTTTCTAATCAACAAATTTTCTCATTTTTTAAAACAAAATTTTTCCAAAGATGCAAAAAATATTTTTCTTTATCGAATCAAAACAATTTTTTTTCCAAACGTCTCACGTGATATTTATTAATGTTTATTAATATTAATATTGTTATTAACATTAATAATAATAATATTAATATTATTAATATTATTATAAATATTATTAATAATATTTAAAAAAAGAAAAATATTTCTTGATGTGAAACAGAAAAAGTTTGAGACTCTGTGTGAAAGAAAAACGTCCTGATGGAAACTCGTCCGTCCGTCACTGATTATTAATATAAATGATTATTAATAATTAATAATCATTTATATTAATAATAATTATTATTAATTAATAATTAATACATAATAATTAATATTCAATATTAATTATTATTATTAGTAATCATAATAATTATTAATAACTAATAATAATAATTAATAATTATTATTATTATTATTAATTATTCTGACCATGTGCATGAAGTGGGAGGTCTTCTTCTTCTTCTTCTGCTTCTTCTTCTTCTTCTCCTTGGAGGACCCCAGCTCGTCTTCTTCTCCTTGGAGGACCCCAGCTCGTCTTCTTCTTCTCCTTGGAGGACCCCAGCTCGTCTTCTTCTCCTTGGAGGACCCCAGCTCTTCTTCTTCTCCTTGGAGGACCCCAGCTCGTCTTCTTCTTCTCCTTGGAGGACCCCAGCTCGTCTTCTTCTTCTCCTTGGAGGACCCCAGCTCGTCTTCTTCTCCTTGGAGGACCCCGGCTCGTCTTCTTCTTCTCCTTGGAGGACCCCAGCTCGTCTTCTTCTTCTCCTTGGAGGACCCCAGCTCGTCTTCTTCTCCTTGGAGGACCCCAGCTCTTCTTCTTCTCCTTGGAGGACCCCAGCTCTTCTTCTTCTCCTTGGAGGACCCCAGCTCGTCTTCTTCTCCTTGGAGGACCCCAGCTCGTCTTCTTCTCCTTGGAGGACCCCGGCTCGTCTTCTTCTCCTTGGAGGACCCCGGCTCGTCTTCTTCTCCTTGGAGGACCCCAGCTCGTCTTCTTCTCCTTGGAGGACCCAGCCCTTCTTCTTCTCCTTGGAGGACCCCAGCTCGTCTTCTTCTCCTTGGAGGACCCCAGCTCGTCTTCTTCTCCTTGGAGGACCCCAGCTCGTCTTCTTCTCCTTGGAGGACCCCAGCTCGTCTTCTTCTCCTTGGAGGACCCCAGCTCTTCTTCTTCTCCTTGGAGGACCCCAGCTCGTCTTCTTCTCCTTGGAGGACCCCAGCTCGTCTTCTTCTCCTTGGAGGACCCCAGCTCGTCTTCTTCTCCTTGGAGGACCCAGCCCTTCTTCTTCTCCTTGGAGGACCCCAGCTCTTCTTCTTCTTCTCCTTGGAGGACCCCAGCTCGTCTTCTTCTCCTTGGAGGACCCCAGCTCGTCTTCTTCTCCTTGGAGGACCCCAGCTCGTCTTCTTCTCCTTGGAGGACCCCAGCTCGTCTTCTTCTCCTTGGAGGACCCCAGCTCGTCTTCTTCTTCTCCTTGGAGGACCCCAGCTCGTCTTCTTCTCCTTGGAGAACCCCAGCTCGTCTTCTTCTCCTTGGAGGACCCAGCCCTTCTTCTTCTCCTTGGAGGACCCCAGCTCTTCTTCTTCTCCTTGGAGGACCCCAGCTCTTCTTCTTCTTCTCCTTGGAGGACCCCAGCTCGTCTTCTTCTCCTTGGAGGACCCCAGCTCGTCTTCTTCTCCTTGGAGGACCCCAGCTCTTCTTCTTCTTCTCCTTGGAGGACCCCAGCTCTTCTTCTTCTTCTCCTTGGAGGACCCCAGCTCGTCTTCTTCTCCTTGGAGGACCCAGCTCTTCTTCTTCTTCTCCTTGGAGGACCCCAGCTCGTCTTCTTCTCCTTGGAGGACCCAGCTCTTCTTCTTCTTCTCCTTGGAGGACCCCAGCTCGTCTTCTTCTCCTTGGAGGACCCAGCTCTTCTTCTTCGTGTGTTTTTGCTGCATGTTTTTCTTCTGTTTCTTCTTCTTCACGTTCTTAAATTATTCTGTCTTTTTAAATAAAACGAGGAAACTTTTACGGATTTGTTGTTTATTTATTTTTATTTTTATTTTATTAAACTTTCAAAACTGAAAATAAACATGTTTCATTGAAATCAAAGTGTTTTATTTATTAATGTTAATAAATAATATTTAATAACAAATGTCCTCCCGGTAATGATCCGTTAATGATCCGGTAATGATCCGGTAATGATCCGGTAATGATCCGTTAATGATCCGTTAATGAGCCGGTAATGATCCGTTAATGATCCGTTAATGAGCCGGTAATGATCCGGTAATGATCCGGTAATGATCCGGTAATGATCCGGTAATGATCCGTTAATGATCCGGTAATGATCCGGTAATGATCCGGTAATGATCCTTAATGATCCGGTAATGATCCGTTAATGATCCGGTAATGATCCGGTAATGATCCGGTAATGATCCGGTAATGATCCGTTAATGATACGGTAATGATCCGTTAATGATCCGGTAATGATCCGTTAATGATACGGTAATGATCCGTTAATGATCCGGTAATGATCCGGTAATGATCCGGTAATGATCCGGTAATGATCCGTTAATGATCCGGTAATGATCCGGTAATGATCCGGTAATGATCCTTAATGATCCGGTAATGATCCGTTAATGATCCGGTAATGATCCGTTAATGATCCGTTAATGATCGGGTAATGATCCGTTAATGATCCGGTAATGATCCGTTAATGATCCGTTAATGATCGGGTAATGATCCTTAATGATCCGTTAATGATCCGGTAATGATCCGGTAATGATCCGTTAATGATCCGTTAATGATCCGGTAATGATCCTTAATGATCCGTTAATGATCCGTTAATGATCCAGTAATGATCCGGTAATGATCCGTTAATGATCCGGTAATGATCCGTTAATGATCCGGTAATGATCCGGTAATGATCCGGTAATGATCCGGTAATGATCCGGTAATGATCCGGTAATGATCCTTAATGATCCGTTAATGATCCGGTAATGATCCGGTAATGATCCGTTAATGATCCGTTAATGATCCGTTAATGATCCGGTAATGATCCGGTAATGATCCGGTAATGATCCGGTAATGATCCGTTAATGATCCGGTAATGATCCGGTAATGATCCGTTAATGATCCGGTAATGATCCGGTAATGATCCGTAATGATCCGTAATGATCCGGTAATGATCGGGTAATGATCCGTAATGATCCGTAATGATCCGGTAATGATCCGGTAATGATCCGTTAATGATCCGGTAATGATCCGGTAATGATCCGTAATGATCCTTAATGATCCGGTAATGATCGGGTAATGATCCGTAATGATCCGTAATGATCCGGTAATGATCCGGTAATGATCCGGTAATGATCCTTAATGATCCGGTAATGATCCGTTAATGATCCGGTAATGATCCGTAATGATCCGGTAATGATCCGGTAATGATCCGTTCATGATCCGGTAATGATCCGTTAATGATCCGGTAATGATCCGGTAATGATCCGTTAATGATCCGTTAATGATCCGGTAATGATCCGTTAATGATCCGGTAATGATCCGGTAATGATCCGGTAATGATCCGTTAATGATCCGGTAATGATCCGGTAATGATCCGTTAATGATCCGGTAATGATCCGGTAATGATCCGTTAATGATCCGGTAATGATCAGGTAATGATCCGGTAATGATCCGTTAATGATCCGGTAATGATCCGTTAATGATCCGGTAATGATCCGTTAATGATCCGGTAATGATCCGTAATGATCCGTTAATGATCCGTTAATGATCCGGTAATGATCCGGTAATGATCCGGTAATGATCCGGTAATGATCCGTTAATGATCCGGTAATGATCCGTTAATGATCCGGTAATGATCCGGTAATGATCCGGTAATGATCCGTTAATGATCCGGTAATGATCCGTAATGATCCGTTAATGATCCGTTAATGATCCGGTAATGATCCGGTAATGATCCGGTAATGATCCGGTAATGATCCTTAATGATCCGGTAATGATCCGGTAATGATCCGGTAATGATCCCTTAAATGATCCGGTAATGATCCGTTAATGATCCGGTAATGATCCGTTAATGATCCGGTAATGATCCGTAATGATCCGGTAATGATCCGGTAATGATCCGTTAATGATCCGTTAATGATCCGGTAATGATCCGGTAATGATCCGGTAATGATCCGGTAATGATCCGTAATGATCCGGTAATGATCCGTTAATGATCCGTTAATGATCCGTTAATGATCCGGTGATGATCCGGTAATGATCCGGTAATGATCCGTTAATGAACCGGTAATGATCCGGTAATGATCCGGTAATGATCCGTTAATGATCCGGTAATGATCCGGTAATGATCCGTTAATGATCCGGTAATGATCCGGTAATGATCCGTAATGATCCGGTAATGATCCGGTAATGATCCGTTAATGATCCGTAATGATCCGTAATGATCCGGTAATGATCCGGTAATGATCCGTTAATGATCCGGTAATGATCCGTTAATGATCCGTTAATGATCCGGTAATGATCCGTTAATGATCAGTTAATGATCCGTTAATGATCCGTTAATGATCCGGTAATGATCCGTTAATGATCCGGTAATGATCCGGTAATGATCCGTTAATGATCCGGTAATGATCCGTTAATGATCCGGTAATGATCCGTTAATGATCCGGTAATGATCCGTTGATGATCCGTTGATGATCCGGTGATGATCCGGTAATGATCCGTTAATGATCCGTTAATGATCCGGTAATGATCCGGTGATGATCCGGTAATGATCCGGTAATGATCCGTTAATGATCCGGTAATGATCCGGTAATGATCCGGTAATGATCCGGTAATGATCCGTAATGATCCGGTAATGATCCGTTAATGATCCGGTAATGATCCGTAATGATCCGGTAATGTTCCGTTAATGATCCGGTAATGATCCGGTAATGATCCGGTAATGATCCGTAATGATCCGTTAATGATCCGGTAATGATCCGTTGATGATCCGGTAATGATCCGGTAATGATCCGTTAATGATCCGGTAATGATCCGTTAATGATCCGGTAATGATCCGGTAATGATCCGTTAATGATCCGGTAATGATCCGGTAATGATCCGGTAATGATCCGTTAATGATCCGGTAATGATCCGTTAATGATCCGGTAATGATCCGGTAATGATCCGTTAATGATCCGGTAATGATCAGTTAATGATCCGGTAATGATCCGTTAATGATCCGGTAATGATCCGGTAATGATCCGTTAATGATCCGGTAATGATCAGTTAATGATCCGGTAATTATCCGTTAATGATCCGGTAATGATCCGTTAATGATCCGGTAATGATCCGGTAATGATCCGTTAATGATCCGGTAATGATCCGTTAATGAGCCGGTAATGATCCGTTAATGATCCGTTAATGATCCGGTAATGATCCGTTAATGATCCGGTAATGATCCGGTAATGATCAGGTAATGATCCGGTAATGATCCGTTAATGATCAGTTAATGATCCGTTAATGATCAGTTAATGATCCGTTAATGATCCGGTAATGATCCGGTAATGATCCGTTAATGATCCGTTAATGATCCGTTAATGATCCATTAATGATCAGGTTATGATCCGTTAATGATCCGGTAATGATCCGGTAATGATCCGGTAATGATCCGTTAATGATCCGGTAATGATCCGTTAATGATCCGTTAATGATCCGTTAATGATCCGGTAATGATCCGGTAATGATCCGTTAATGATCCGTTAATGATCCGTTAATGATCCGGTAATGATCCGTTAATGATCCGGTAATGATCCGGTAATGATCCGTTAATGATCCGTTAATGATCCGTTAATGATCCGGTAATGATCCGGTAATGATCCGTTAATGATCCGGTAATGATCCGGTAATGATCCGTTGATGATCCGGTGATGATCCGGTGATGATCCGGTAATGATCGGGTAACGATCCGTTAATGATCCGTTAATGATCCGGTAATGATCCGGTAATGATCGGGTAATGATCCGGTAATGATTCGGTAATGATCCGGTAATGATCCGTTAATGATCCGGTAATGATCCGTTAATGATCCGTTAATGATCCGTTAATGATCCGGTAATGATCAGGTTATGATCCGTTAATGATCCGGTAATGATCCGGTAATGATCCGTTAATGATCCGGTAATGATCCGGTAATGATCCGTTAAGGATCCGGTAATGATCCGGTAATGATCCGTAATGATCCGGTAATGATCCGGTAATGATCCGTTAATGATCCGGTAATGATCCGTTAATGATCCGGTAATGATCCGGTAATGATCCGTTAATGATCAGTTAATGATCCGGTAATGATCCGTTAATGATCCGGTAATGATCAGTTAATGATCCGGTAATGATCCGGTAATGATCCGTTAATGATCAGTTAATGATCCGGTAATGATCCGTTAATGATCAGTTAATGATCCGGTAATGATCCGGTAATGATCCGGTAATGATCCGTTAATGATCCGGTAATGATCCGTTAATGATCCGGTAATGATCCGGTAATGATCCGGTAATGATCCGTAATGATCCGGTAATGATCCGTTAATGAGCGGGAAATGATCCGTTAATGATCCGGTAATGATCCGGTAATGATCCGGTAATGATCCGTAATGATCCGGTAATGATCCGGTAATGTTCCGGTAATGATCCGGTAATGATCCGGTAATGATCCGGTAATGATCCGTTAATGATCCGGTAATGATCCGTTAATGATCCGGTAATGATCCGGTAATGATCCGTTAATGATCCGGTAATGATCCGGTAATGATCCGGTAATGATCCGTTAATGATCCGGTAATGATCCGGTAATGATCCGTTAATGATCCGGTAATGATCCGGTAATGATCCGGTAATGATCCGTTAATGATCCGTTAATGATCCGGTAATGATCCGGTAATGATCCGGTAATGATCCGGTAATGATCCGTTAATGATCCGGTAATGATCCGGTAATGATCCGGTAATGATCAGGTAATGATCCGGTAATGATCCGGTAATGATCCGGTAATGATCCGGTAATGATCCGTTAATGATCCGTTAATGATCCGTTAATGATCCGTTAATGATCCGGTAATGATCCGGTAATGATCCGGTAATGATCCGGTAATGATCCGTTAATGATCCGTTAATGATCCGTTAATGATCCGGTAATGATCCGTTAATGATCCGGTAATGATCCGGTAATGATCCGGTAATGATCCGTTAATGATCCGTTAATGATCCGGTAATGATCCGGTAATGATCCGGTAATGATCCGGTAATGATCCGTTAATGATCCGGTAATGATCCGGTAATGATCCGGTAATGATCCGGTAATGATCCGGTGATGATCCGTTAATGATCCGGTAATGATCCGGTAATGATCCGGTAATGATCCGTTAATGATCCGGTAATGATCCGTAATGATCCGGTAATGATCCGGTAATGATCCGGTAATGATCCGGTAATGATCCGTTAATGATCCGGTAATGATCCGGTAATGATCCGGTAATGATCCGGTAATGATCCGGTAATGATCCGGTAATGATCCGTTAATGATCCGGTAATGATCCGGTAATGATCCGTTAATGATCCGGTAATGATCCGTAATGATCCGGTAATGATCCGGTAATGATCCGGTGATGATCCGTTAATGATCCGGTAATGATCCGGTAATGATCCGGTAATGATCCGGTAATGATCCGGTAATGATCCGGTAATGATCCGGTAATGATCCGTTAATGATCCGGTAATGATCCGGTAATGATCCGGGTCGTTTTTTACTGTTATAGGAAGATTTGAAATATATATTTAATTATTACAGATTTATATTTTTATTTATATTATTTTCATTTATATTTTTATATTTAATTTATATTTATATTTATTTAATTTATATTTAGATATATTTATATTTATTTTATATTTATTTAATTTATATTTATTTTTATTTATATTTATTTTATATTTATTTAATTTATATTTATATTTATTTATATTTATTTCATGTATTATTTAATTTATATTTGTTTATATTTATTTTATATATTATTTAAATTATATTTATTTTCATTTATATTTATTTTATGTATTATTTAATTTATATTTATATTTATTTTATGTATTATTTAATTTATATTTATTTTTATTTATATTTATTTTATGTGTTATTTAATTTATATTTAGATATATTTATATTTATTTTATGTATTATTTAATTTATATTTATTTTTATTTATATTTATTTTATGTATTATTTAATTTATATTTATTTTTATTTATATTTATTTTATGTGTTATTTAATTTATATTTAGATATATTTATATTTATTTTATGTATTATTTAATTTATATTTATTTTTATTTATATTTATTTTATGTATTATTTAATTCATATTTATTTTTATTTATATTTATTTTATGTATTATTTAATTTATATTTATTTATATTTATTTTATGTATTATTTAATTTATATTTATTCATATTTATTTTATGTATTATTTAATTTATATTTATTCATATTTATTTTATGTATTATTTAATTTATATTTATTCATATTTATTTCATGTATTATTTAATTTATATTTATTCATATTTATTTCATGTATTATTTAATTTATATTTATTTATATTTATTTTATGTATTATTTAATTTATATTTATTCATATTTATTTTATGTATTATTTAATTTATATTTATTCATATTTATTTCATGTATTATTTAATTTATATTTATTCATATTTATTTCATGTATTATTTAATTTATATTTATTCATATTTATTTTATGTATTATTTAATTTATATTTATTTATATTTATTTTATGTATTATTTAATTTATATTTAGATACATTTATAATTATTTTATATATTATTTAATTTATATTTAGATATATTTATAATTATTTTATATATTATTTAAATTATATTTAGATATATTTATAATTATTTTATATATTATTTAATTTATATTTAGATATATTTATAATTATTTTATATATTATTTAATTTATATTTAGATATATTCATATTTATTTTATGTATTATTTAATTTATATTTAGATATATTTATATTTATTTTATATATTATTTAATTTATATTTAGATATATTTATAATTATTTTATATATTATTTAATTTATATTTAGATATATTCATATTTATTTTATGTATTATTTAATTTATATTTAGATATATTTATATTTATTTTATATATTATTGAATTTATATTTAGATGTATTTCTTTATTCCCGGTGTGTGGCACACTGCTCCCAGTGCCACCCAGTCTGCAGTAACACGAGCCATATGTTCCTGGCGGGGGAGCGTGGGGGAGAGCGGGGCCCAGGGCGGCGGCGTGGCCCCGGGGCCCACGGCGTCGTTTGACTAAAGCTTTTCTGTGCGCTCGGCCTTATGGAGGGAAACGTGCAGCACAAAGCGCCGCCCTCGGCCCTTTCTTCCCCGGCCTTTATGCACGGAGCCGGGGCCCAGGGCCACTCGGCCCTTTGATGGGGATTGGAATTAATTATCTCCAATAACACGATTGTGCTCGAGCCACGAAAAGAGCAAATCCCTCCAGAGAGCGAGGGAGGGAGGAGGGAGGGAGGTGAAGAAAGAGACGCAATATCCACCTTTTACACACTTTAATTAACAAACAGGAGAAAGAGCCAGAGAGAGACGACCAGAGAGAGACGACCAGAGAGAGACGACCAGAGAGACGACCAGAGAGACGACCAGAGAGAGACGACCAGAGAGACGACCAGAGAGACGACCAGAGAGAGACGACCAGAGAGAGACGACCGGAGAGAGACGACCAGAGAGACGACCAGAGAGAGACGACCAGAGAGACGACCAGAGAGACGACCAGAGAGACGACCAGAGAGAGACGACCAGAGAGAGACGACCAGAGAGAGACGACCAGAGAGACGACCAGAGAGAGACGACCAGAGGGAGACGACCAGAGAGAGACGACCAGAGAGACGACCAGAGAGACGACCAGAGAGAGACGACCGGAGAGAGACGACCAGAGAGACGACCAGAGAGAGACGACCAGAGAGACGACCAGAGAGAGACGACCAGAGAGACGACCAGAGAGAGACGACCAGAGAGAGACGACCAGAGAGAGACGACCAGAGAGACGACCAGAGAGACGACCAGAGAGAGACGACCGGAGAGAGACGACCGGAGAGAGACGACCAGAGAGAGACGACCAGAGAGACGACCAGAGAGACGACCAGAGAGAGACGACCAGAGAGACGACCAGAGACGACCAGAGAGACGACCAGAGAGAGACGACCAGAGAGACGACCAGAGAGACGACCAGAGAGAGACGACCAGAGAGAGACGACCAGAGACGACCAGAGAGACGACCAGAGAGAGACGACCAGAGAGACGACCAGAGAGAGACGACCAGAGAGACGACCAGAGAGACGACCAGAGAGACGACCAGAGAGAGACGACCAGAGAGACGACCGGAGAGAGACGACCAGAGAGAGACGACCCAGAGAGACGACCAGAGAGACGACCGGAGAGAGACGACCAGAGAGAGACGACCAGAGAGAGACGACCAGAGAGACGACCAGAGAGAGACGACCAGAGAGAGACGACCAGAGAGAGACGACCAGAGAGACGACCAGAGAGAGACGACCAGAGAGAGACGACCAGAGAGACGACCAGAGAGACGACCAGAGAGAGACGACCGGAGAGAGACGACCAGAGAGACGACCAGAGAGAGACGACCAGAGAGACGACCAGAGAGAGACGACCAGAGAGACGACCAGAGAGAGACGACCAGAGAGAGACGACCAGAGAGACGACCAGAGAGACGACCAGAGAGAGACGACCAGAGAGAGACGACCAGAGAGACGACCAGAGAGAGACGACCGGAGAGAGACGACCAGAGAGAGACGACCAGAGAGAGACGACCAGAGAGACGACCAGAGAGACGACCAGAGAGACGACCAGAGAGACGACCAGAGAGACGACCAGAGAGAGACGACCAGAGAGAGACGACCAGAGACGACCAGAGAGACGACCAGAGAGACGACCAGAGAGAGACGACCAGAGAGAGACGACCAGAGAGAGACGACCAGAGAGAGACGACCAGAGAGACGACCAGAGAGACGACCAGAGAGAGACGACCAGAGAGAGACGACCAGAGAGACGACCAGAGAGACGACCAGAGAGACGACCAGAGAGACGACCAGAGAGAGACGACCAGAGAGACGACCAGAGAGACGACCAGAGAGACGACCAGAGAGAGACGACCAGAGACGACCAGAGAGACGACCAGAGAGAGACGACCAGAGAGAGACGACCAGAGAGAGACGACCAGAGAGACGACCAGAGAGACGACCAGAGAGACGACCAGAGAGAGACGACCAGAGAGAGACGACCAGAGAGACGACCAGAGAGACGACCAGAGAGACGACCAGAGAGACGACCAGAGAGAGACGACCAGAGAGGGACGACCAGAGACGACCAGAGAGAGACGACCAGAGAGAGACGACCAGAGAGAGACGACCAGAGAGAGAAGACCAGAGAGAGACGACCAGAGAGAGACGACCAGAGAGACGACCAGAGAGACGACCAGAGAGAGACGACCAGAGAGACGACCGGAGAGAGACGACCGGAGAGAGACGACCAGAGAGACGACCAGAGAGACGACCAGAGAGAGACGACCAGAGAGACGACCGGAGAGAGACGACCGAAGAGAGACGACCGGAGAGAGACGACCAGAGAGAGACGACCAGAGAGACGACCAGAGAGAGACGACCAGAGAGACGACCAGAGAGAGACGACCAGAGAGAGACGACCAGAGAGACGACCAGAGAGAGACGACCAGAGAGACGACCAGAGAGAGACGACCAGAGAGACGACCAGAGAGAGACGACCAGAGAGACGACCAGAGAGAGACGACCGGAGAGAGACGACCGGAGAGAGACGACCAGAGAGAGACGACCAGAGAGAGACGACCAGAGAGACGACCAGAGAGAGACGACCAGAGAGACGACCAGAAAGAGACGACCAGAGAGAGACGACCAGAGAGAGACGACCAGAGAGACGACCAGAGAGAGACGACCAGAGA
This sequence comes from Echiichthys vipera, assembly GCF_963691815.1. Lineage (NCBI taxonomy): Eukaryota > Metazoa > Chordata > Actinopteri > Perciformes > Trachinidae > Echiichthys > Echiichthys vipera. The sequence continues at coordinate 8,754 of NW_028154811.1, read as the reverse complement.
GACGACCAGAGAGAGACGACCAGAGAGACGACCAGAGAGAGACGACCAGAGAGAGACGACCAGAGAGAGACGACCAGAGAGAGACGACCAGGGAGAGACGACCAGAGAGACGACCAGAGAGAGACGACCAGAGAGACGACCAGAGAGAGACGACCAGAGAGAGACGACCGGAGAGAGACGACCAGAGAGAGACGACCAGAGAGACGACCAGAGAGACGACCAGAGAGAGACGACCAGAGAGAGACGACCGGAGAGAGACGACCGGAGAGACGACCGGAGAGACGACCAGAGAGAGACGACCGGAGAGAGACGACCAGAGAGAGACGACCAGAGAGAGACGACCAGAGAGAGACGACCAGAGAGAGACGACCAGAGACGACCAGAGAGAGACGACCAGAGAGAGACGACCGGAGAGACGACCGGAGAGACGACCGGAGAGAGACAACCGGAGAGAGACGACCAGAGAGAGACGACCAGAGAGAGACGACCAGAGAGAGACGACCAGAGAGAGACGACCGGAGAGAGACGACCAGAGAGAGACGACCGGAGAGACGACCGGAGAGACGACCGGAGAGAGACAACCGGAGAGAGACGACCAGAGAGAGACGACCAGAGAGAGACGACCAGAGAGACGACCAGAGAGAGAGGACCAGAGAGAGACGACCAGAGAGAGACGACCAGAGAGAGACGACCAGAGAGACGACCGGAGAGAGACGACCAGAGAGAGACGACCGGAGAGACGACCGGAGAGACGACCGGAGAGAGACAACCGGAGAGAGACGACCAGAGAGAGACGACCAGAGAGAGACGACCAGAGAGACGACCAGAGAGAGAGGACCAGAGAGAGACGACCAGAGAGAGACGACCAGAGAGAGACGACCAGAGAGAGACGACCAGAGAGAGACGACCAGAGAGAGACGACCAGAGAGACGACCAGAGAGAGACGACCAGAGAGACGACCAGAGAGACGACCAGAGAGACGACCAGAGAGAGACGACCGGAGAGACGACCAGAGAGACGACCAGAGAGACGACCAGAGAGACGACCAGAGAGAGACGACCAGAGAGAGACGACCAGAGAGAGACGACCAGAGAGAGACGACCGAGAGAGACGACCGGAGAGACGACCGGAGAGACGACCGGAGAGACGACCGGAGAGAGACGACCGGAGAGAGACGACCGGAGAGAGACGACCGGAGAGAGACGACCAGAGAGAGACGACCAGAGAGAGACGACCAGAGAGAGACGACCAGAG
>NW_028154813.1:65000-70000 GCF_963691815.1 Echiichthys vipera | reverse complement strand
CCAGCTCGGCTCCAGCCCCCCGCGACCCCGACAGGGACAAGCGGCTGAACATGAATGAATGAGTGAATGATGTGTTGGCGCGCGGCTGCAGGAAGACGCACTGCAGAGCCAAAGTCGTCCCCTCGATAAACTGCGTTAAATCAAACGAGGTATCAGATGCTGAACATCTTGGTTTGGTTCTAGGGGACAAAGGTTTAACAGGATACCTGATAACCACGCTACAGAGCAGGAGCGCAGGTTCAGCCGTGCACACACACGCACACGGGTCACAGTGGAGCGCTGCTTCGGGTTGACTGCCTCCTTTATTCTTTTCCATGCAGCGTTTTTTATTCCACTCTCAAGACAAAAAGCACGTCTTTATTTTGCTCCATGTCGGACGTCAGGAGCCGATCTGTGAGTCGGAGAAGTGTCTTCCTTCTATCCGTGTTTGACCTCAGTGGGCGAGGACTCGAACCGGGAATATTTAAGGGCGTAACATGTTAATGACGGCCCGCTCATTCGTACGCTGAGATCGGTCCGATACGAATGTTTCATGAATCACACGTGGGTCCTGTCCTACGACCAAGTCTGCCTCAGACCTGCGCCCGTTTTCACGCAAGATCGATAAATGAGGCACAGTGGGTTCGACTCTTTTACAATCTAATCTCACCAGCTTCATCCGCAAACACACAGCTCTGTCTGGATTATAAACCCAATCCTCCACCATTCATAGTTGGAGCAGGTTGCATGTGACGGTGTTTGCACGGAGACCAACGGGTAAAATCATGGACCTGGTCTCAGTCACTCACTGAGAACTAGAAATCCCCGTGAATGGATCTGATTTTAGCGTAAGTGTGAATAAGATCTGACGGGAGAATGTCAAAATAAAAGGTGCATATGAGACCAGAGCTGCCGAGTTAGCTGTGATGCTAACAGGCTGCTGCACTGGCTCTGATTCCCCTCGTGCAGACCTTCAGTGGTCTCCATCTGACACATGACCCTAACCCTTAAGCCGGGCCGACACTGAACACTTCACCCTCAAAGTCCACAGTGACCTGAATCTGGTGTTTCTGACCCGGATCTGAGTGTGAACAGCACAACTCCCACTGACTCTGACATGTTTTAACTTTGACCTCTTTTGAATGTGCTGCTGAACTCGGCGTGCAGTGTGATACCGGTTGCCGTTGTCGTGTTCGCTTCCGTAAACACCGTTGTGGCGTGAGGTCGTCAGTGGTCACTTCAGGAGCGTGAGCTGTTCACACGTCAGTCTGGAGACAAACCACATTTAAAGACACACAATAAATCTGAATTATGCGTAAAGACCTGCAGTGGGAACGGAGCCAGACTGAGTTCTGCATAAACCCTGGTCCCTGGTCTCTGGTCTCTGGTCCCTGGTCTCTGGTCTCTGGTCTCTGGTCTCTGGTCCCTGGTCTCTGGTCTCTGGTCTCTGGTCTCTGGTCCCTGGTCTCTGGTCTCTGGTCCCTGGTCTCTGGTCTCTGGTCCCTGGTCTCTGGTCCCTGGTCTCTGGTCTCTGGTCTCTGGTCTCTGGTCCCTGGTCTCTGGTCTCTGGTCTCTGGTCCCTGGTCCCTGGTCCCTGGTCTCTGGTCCCTGGTCTCTGGTCTCTGGTCTCTGGTCCCTGGTCTCTGGTCTCTGGTCTCTGGTCCCTGGTCCCTGGTCTCTGGTCTCTGGTCCCTGGTCTCTGGTCTCTGGTCTCTGGTCTCTGGTCTCTGGTCCCTGGTCTTTGGTCTCTGGTCTCTGGTCCCTGGTCTCTGGTCTCTGGTCTCTGGTCTCTGGTCTCTGGTCTCTGGTCCCTGGTCCCTGGTCCCTGGTCCCTGGTCTCTGGTCCATGGTCTCTGGTCCCTGGTCTCTGGTCTCTGGTCTCTGGTCTCTGGTCTCTGGTCTCTGGTCTCTGGACCCCTGGTCCCTGGTCCCTGGTCTCTGGTCTCTGGTCCCTGGTCTCTGGTCTCTGGTCTCTGGTCTCTGGTCCCTGGTCTCAGACTGGTCTCTGGTCTCTGGTCTCTGGTCTCTGGTCCCTGGTCTCTGGTCTCTGGTCTCTGGTCTCTGGTCTCTGGTCCCTGGTCCCTGGTCCCTGGTCTCTGGTCCCTGGTCTCTGGTCTCTGGTCCCTGGTCTCTGGTCCCTGGTCTCTGGTCGCAGACGCTGTTTACTTCAGCGCATCACTCTGTGTTCGGTTTCTCCGTTCACCGTCGAGGTTTGACGCAAAAAAACAGTTTTTTCATGAACTCAAGGCAAAACATGGTGAGTGATCTTTGGGAGGAATGACCCGTAGTGAGCGTGTTGTGATGTTATCGCAGTCACGGATGCCTGGCGTGCAGCACTTTGCGTCTGCTTGGCGTTTTTAGCGTTAACCCTGAACTGGATCAACAGGGGAACATGCATAAATTTACAGACCAGGACTAATGTCCAGGAACGAGACGCCCGACACATTCAGGAGCTCAGTGTCACGGTGCTGCATCACGTCGGTCACATTCACTGGATATAAAAACGCTGCCGATCCCAGACCTCAGACGTCTCTCTGAGGTCTGTGCACAGTGTTTAGTCCGGACGGGTGTGGCGACGTGCTGACGCCTTTCTCCGTCATGAATCCCACTGAGAGTCTGATCCACAATGTCCTTTAATGAGTCCTGCAGAGTCCTGCTTCATACTCCAGGGGCCGTGTTCCTAAAGAGTCTTAGTGCAGAGAGTTTCTCCTCGCGGCTGAATTCTGATGTTTTCTTAGTTTCCCCTAAAAGTGAAAATCCCAGTAAAGATCAAAGCTGTTCCTAAAGACTCTTAATCTTAAGGTGAGATGTGTGAAGAGCAGGGACGAGGACTTTTAAGGAGTTCCCTAAGCAGAGGACAAGATGGCCGACGGAAGAGGCCGGAGAGAGATTCTCCAAACACTGGACGACAGTGACTTAATGAAACGCTGGAGAGTGGATCGTGCAGGAGTCACTTTTGTGGTTGATCTCATTAGAGACGCACGCACTTCTCCAACCCAACGCCACAATAATGCAACACCACCTTAAATGAAAGTCATCACAACACTGAGGTGTTTGGCAACACCGCAGCAGTGATGACTCGGGTCTGTCCCAACCCTCCATCAGCAGGGTCATCACCCACACACTGACAGCACTGTCACAACCTTCCTCTGCCGTTGTCCGTCCATCCTTTGCCCGTTCTCACCAAAGGTATATTTGTTATCTAGCTCAGGATCGACCAATCACAGCTTTTGAAATGATGACTCATCCCTAGCAACGGGGTCGACCACGCCTCCTCACTGAGAGAGGAGCTTCCGTCCGTTCCTGCTCAGAGTTCTCTGAGAACGTTCTGGATTCACTCCGGAGCTGAGACGCCTCACTGGGAACGTTCAGGTTCAGTCAGGAGCTCTGAGAGGATCTGAGAGGATCTGAGAGGATCTGAGAGGATCACAGAGTCTCCAGGAACACGGGTCCGGATCCCTCCAGGTACAAAAACCTGATACGCTCATTTCAGATGATGTCACCGTCACTTCCTCCATACTGGACTTCCATGAGTCCTTTACGTTGGCATAGATGTTCAGCAATACCTCCACCAGAGGGAGCTCCGAGTCAACAACAACAACAACAACAACGACTGGCCCTGGCGTTGGTGATGGAGGTCATAACAAAGTCTCTGAGGCCATTAAATACATCATGAATATATAAATCATGTCTTTATGTATGAAATATGTCTCCACTCGCTTCCACCTCCTGTCTCCCTCAGGTCCTTCGGTCGCAGCTCGTCTGAACTGTCGGCCGCTGGGATTTCTGCTCTGATTCTCAGACACGGTGCAGAAACACGGACCAAAGGACACGACGACGACGACGAGCACGAAGGAGTCGTTTCATTAAACGTCCGTCTCCTGATTGACTCTCTTGACACCTGGTCGCAGAGCACTGCTTTGATACGATGTCACGCAGCAGTCGATTCTCAAACAGAGCTTTCAGAACAACCACCGCACGATGTGTGGAAGGAATGACGCCATCATCTGTCTGTCAGTGTTCAAGGTTTCGGATCACAGAGACATGTGCACGCCTGTCGTTGTGACGTGTGCAAACAGCCAATGAGAGCGGACCCTTCAGTATCTGGAGGCTCTCAACAGCTAAACAGACTTTGTGGACCAGACCTCAAGAGACGTGTCAAAGCCACCAAATGATGGACCCGTAGAAGCTTCATCACAGTGACAAAGTCCTTAAGACAACTACGTTAAAGCCGTCTCGTGTTATTGCCAAAACCATGTGAAAGTCTAAACCCTCCTTAGAGGGGCCGCAAAGACTCGTTCTATAGTCTCTGATCAAGGAAAGAGTCCTCGTTGTCTCAGTCTGTAACGTCTCGCAGAGCGACGCCACGAACGTAACAAAAAGCTTCTGTGTGATATCGTCGGACGCTCTCGTCTCACGTCTGGACGCTGAACAGGTCGAGTTCATTCCCCGCGGACTGGAGACGTGTCCAGTTTAGGAGAAGCTGTCCTTATCGGAGTCAGGGGACGGAGGCCGCGAGATCTCAAAGAAGGAGCCGGACGACTTCCTGGACTTGAGGAGTTGCAGCATCTCAGCCAGCTGAGTCTCCAGCGCGGCCATGCGACTGTTCAGAGACCTGATGTCTCCTCTCAGCTCCTGCTTCAGCTCCAGGAAGGAGGCGTGCACGCTCTGCTCCGGGGTCGGACAGAAGACCCTCTTCTCGTCGCACTGGACAGGGCTTTGCTCCTGCGGCGTTCGAGGGTCGCCGGCGTCGTCTAAGCGGAGGTCGCTCTTTGTGATGCCGCTGTCGCAGGAGTCTGTTTTCTTGAGGGGCATCTCGTCCTGGGACTTAGTTCTATCCGGCAGCGTCTCCATGGATTCGGCCTTGGAGACGCTGCTCCAGGACTCGGCTTTCACGACCGACTCCTTGAACCGTCCCCAGCCTTTGGCTTTGGCCGGCTCTGCAGATCTGCAGCCAATCAGGTTTCCGTTTTGGGCGGCGGGAGAGTGGAGCATGACCCGGCTGGACGTCCTGGGTGAGG
>NW_028154813.1:50000-60000 GCF_963691815.1 Echiichthys vipera | reverse complement strand
GTCGCTCGCCAGTCGGAACGCCGGGTGTTCCTTAAACACCTTCCTGTTGAGGTGGACGCAGATATCCGCCCGCATGTCTTTAGGACAGATCTGAAGCACCTGCAGACGAGAGGTCACACAGAGGTCACGCAGAGGTCACACAGAGGTCACACAGAGGTCACACAGAGGTCATCACACGCAGCTTTAAGTGGAGTCTCCTCCTGCTGGACATTAGAGAGAAAGCAGCTTTAAGTGGAGTCTCCCCCTGCTGGACATTAGAGAAAATGCAGCTTTAAGTGGAGTCTCCTCCTGCTGGACATTAGAGAGAATGCAGCTTTAAGTGAAGTCTCCTCCTGCTGGACATTAGAGAGAATGCAGCTTTAAGTGGACATTTAAGAGAATGCAGCTTTAAGTGGACATTAGAGAGAATGCAGCTTTAAGTGGACATCAGAGAGAATGCAGCTTTAAGTGGAGTCTCCTCCTGCTGGACATTAAAGAGAATGCAGCTTTAAGTGGACATTAGAGAGAATGCAGCTTTAAGTGGACATTAGAGAGAATGCAGCTTTAAGTGAACAGATCAGCTGTTACCTTGTCGGTATCGATGCCTCTGGACATGGACCAGGTGGACACGATGTAGTCCATCACCCGCTCGCTGAGGCCTTTGGGGACCTGGTAGAGTTTGAGGAAGTCTCGGACGCTGTTCAGCATCTCGTGGTAGCGGTTGGTGTTCGCGTACATCTGCTGGAAGATGGTGGTGACGTTACCGAAGATGGTGGCGTACAGCAGCGCTGGAAGGGGGGCAAAGGACAGGGTCAGGAGAACCAGGGGACCAGGGGACCAGAGGACCAGAGGACCAGAGGACCAGAGGACCAGAGGACCAGAGAACCAGGGGACCAGAGGACCAGAGGACCAGAAGACCAGGGGACCAGAGGACCAGGGGACCAGAGAACCAGAGAACCAGAGGACCAGAGGACCAGAGAACCAGAGAACCAGAGGACCAGAGGACCAGAGGACCAGAGAACCAGAGGACCAGAGGACCAGAGAACCAGAGAACCAGAGGACCAGAGAACCAGAGGACCAGAGAACCAGAGAACCAGAGGACCAGAGAACCAGAGGACCAGAGAACCAGAGGACCAGAGCACCAGGGGACCAGAGGACCAGAGGACCAGAGGACCAGAGGACCAGAGGACCAGAGGACCAGACGACCAGAGGACCAGAGGACCAGGGGACCAGAGGACCAGGGGACCAGAGGACCAGAGGACCAGAGGACCAGGGGACCAGAGGACCAGAGGACCAGAGGACCAGAGGACCAGGGGACCAGAGGACCAGAGGACCAGAGGACCAGACGACCAGAGGACCAGAGGACCAGAGGACCAGGGGACCAGAGGACCAGGGGACCAGAGGACCAGAGGACCAGAGGACCAGAGGACCAGGGGACCAGAGAACCAGAGGACCAGAGGACCAGAGGACCAGTGGACCAGAGGACCAGAGGACCAGAAGACCAAAGAACCAGAGGACCAGAGGACCAGAGAACCGGAGGACCGGAGGACCAGAGGACCAGAGGACCAGAGGACCAGAGAACCAGAGGACCAGAGAGCCAGAGGACCAGAGGACCAGAGAACCAGAGGACCAGAGGACCAGGGGACCAGAGAACCAGAGAACCAGAGGACCAGAGGACCAGAGGACCAGAGGACCAGAGGACCAGAGGACCAGAGGACCAGACGACCAGAGGACCAGAGGACCAGGGGACCAGAGGACCAGGGGACCAGAGGACCAGAGGACCAGAGGACCAGAGGACCAGGGGACCAGAGGACCAGAGGACCAGAGGACCAGACGACCAGAGGACCAGAGGACCAGAGGACCAGGGGACCAGAGGACCAGGGGACCAGAGGACCAGAGGACCAGAAGACCAGAGGACCAGGGGACCAGAGAACCAGAGAACCAGAGGACCAGAGGACCAGAGGACCAGTGGACCAGAGACCAGAGGACCAGGGGACCAGAGGACCAGAGGACCAGAAGACCAGAGAATAAGAGGACCAGAGGACCAGAGGACCAGAGGACCAGAGGACCAGAGAACCAGAGAACCAGAGACCAGAGGACCAGAGGACCAGAGGACCAGAGGACCAGAGAACCAGAGGACCAGAGGACCAGAGGACCAGAGAACCAGAGGACCAGAGAACCAGAGGACCAGAGGACCAGAGGACCAGAGGACCAGAGGGCCAGAGGACCAGAGGACCAGAGGACCAGAGAACCAGAGGACCAGAGGACCAGAGGACCAGAGGACCAGAGGACCAGGGGACCAGAGGACCAGAGGACCAGAGAACCAGAGGACCAGAGGACCAGAGGACCAGAGAAACCAGAGGACCAGAGAACCAGAGAACCAGAGGACCAGAGAACCAGAGGACCAGAGGACCAGAGGACCAGAGAACCAGAGGACCAGAGGACCAGAGGACCAGAGAACCAGAGGACCAGAGGACCAGGGGACCAGAGAACCAGAGAACCAGAGGACCAGAGAGCCAGAGGACCAGAGGACCAGAGAACCAGAGGACCAGAGGACCAGGGGACCAGAGAACCAGAGAACCAGAGAACCAGAGAACCAGAGGACCAGAGGACCAGAGGACCAGAGGACCAGAGGACCAGAGGACCAGAGGACCAGAGGACCAGACGACCAGAGGACCAGGGGACCAGGGGACCAGAGGACCAGGGGACCAGAGGACCAGAGGACCAGAGGACCAGGGGACCAGAGGACCAGAGGACCAGAGGACCAGAGGACCAGGGGACCAGAGGACCAGAGGACCAGAGGACCAGACGACCAGAGGACCAGAGGACCAGAGGACCAGGGGACCAGAGGACCAGAGGACCAGAGGACCAGAGGACCAGAGAACCAGAGGACCAGAGAGCCAGAGGACCAGAGGACCAGAGAACCAGAGGACCAGAGGACCAGGGGACCAGAGAACCAGAGGACCAGAGGACCAGGGGACCAGAGAACCAGAGAACCAGAGGACCAGAGGACCAGAGGACCAGAGGACCAGAGGACCAGAGGATCAGAGGACCAGACGACCAGAGGACCAGAGGACCAGGGGACCAGAGGACCAGGGGACCAGAGGACCAGAGGACCAGAGGACCAGAGGACCAGGGGACCAGAGGACCAGAGGACCAGAGGACCAGACGACCAGAGGACCAGAGGACCAGAGGACCAGGGGACCAGAGGACCAGGGGACCAGAGGACCAGAGGACCAGAGGACCAGAGGACCAGGGGACCAGAGAACCAGAGAACCAGAGGACCAGAGGACCAGAGGACCAGTGGACCAGAGGACCAGAGGACCAGGGGACCAGAGGACCAGAGGACCAGAAGACCAGAGAATAAGAGGACCAGAGGACCAGAGGACCAGAGGACCAGAGGACCAGAGAACCAGAGAACCAGAGACCAGAGGACCAGAGGACCAGAGGACCAGAGGACCAGAGAACCAGAGGACCAGAGGACCAGAGGACCAGAGAACCAGAGGACCAGAGAACCAGAGGACCAGAGGACCAGAGGACCAGAGGACCAGAGGGCCAGAGGACCAGAGGACCAGAGGACCAGAGGACCAGAGGACCAGAGAACCAGAGGACCAGAGGACCAGAGGACCAGAGGACCAGAGGACCAGAGGACCAGGGGACCAGAGGACCAGAGGACCAGAGAACCAGAGGACCAGAGGACCAGAGGACCAGAGAACCAGAGGACCAGAGAACCAGAGAACCAGAGGACCAGAGAACCAGAGGACCAGAGGACCAGAGGACCAGAGAACCAGAGGACCAGAGGACCAGAGAACCAGAGAACCAGAGAACCAGAGGACCAGAGAGCCAGAGGACCAGAGGACCAGAGAACCAGAGGACCAGAGGACCAGGGGACCAGAGAACCAGAGAACCAGAGAACCAGAGGACCAGAGGACCAGAGGACCAGAGGACCAGAGGACCAGAGGACCAGAGGACCAGACGACCAGAGGACCAGGGGACCAGGGGACCAGAGGACCAGGGGACCAGAGGACCAGAGGACCAGAGGACCAGGGGACCAGAGGACCAGAGGACCAGAGGACCAGAGGACCAGGGGACCAGAGGACCAGAGGACCAGAGGACCAGACGACCAGAGGACCAGAGGACCAGAGGACCAGGGGACCAGAGGACCAGAGGACCAGAGGACCAGAGGACAGAGAACCAGAGGACCAGAGAGCCAGAGGACCAGAGGACCAGAGAACCAGAGGACCAGAGGACCAGGGGACCAGAGGACCAGAGGACCAGAGGACCAGAGGACCAGAGGACCAGAGGACCAGAGGACCAGAGAACCAGAGGACCAGAGAGCCAGAGGACCAGAGGACCAGAGAACCAGAGGACCAGAGGACCAGGGGACCAGAGAACCAGAGAACCAGAGGACCAGAGGACCAGAGGACCAGAGGACCAGAGGACCAGAGGACCAGAGGACCAGACGACCAGAGGACCAGAGGACCAGGGGACCAGAGGACCAGGGGACCAGAGGACCAGAGGACCAGAGGACCAGGGGACCAGAGGACCAGAGGACCAGAGGACCAGAGGACCAGGGGACCAGAGGACCAGAGGACCAGAGGACCAGACGACCAGAGGACCAGAGGACCAGAGGACCAGGGGACCAGAGGACCAGGGGACCAGAGGACCAGAGGACCAGAGGACCAGAGGACCAGGGGACCAGAGAACCAGAGAACCAGAGGACCAGAGGACCAGAGGACCAGTGGACCAGAGGACCAGAGGACCAGGGGACCAGAGGACCAGAGGACCAGAAGACCAGAGAATAAGAGGACCAGAGGACCAGAGGACCAGAGGACCAGAGGACCAGAGAACCAGAGAACCAGAGACCAGAGGACCAGAGGACCAGAGGACCAGAGGACCAGAGAACCAGAGGACCAGAGGACCAGAGGACCAGAGAACCAGAGGACCAGAGAACCAGAGGACCAGAGGACCAGAGGACCAGAGGACCAGAGGACCAGAGGACCAGAGGACCAGAGGACCAGAGGACCAGAGAACCAGAGGACCAGAGGACCAGAGGACCAGAGGACCAGAGGACCAGAGGACCAGGGGACCAGAGGACCAGAGGACCAGAGAACCAGAGAACCAGAGGACCAGAGGACCAGAGGACCAGAGAACCAGAGGACCAGAGAACCAGAGAACCAGAGGACCAGAGAACCAGAGGACCAGAGGACCAGAGGACCAGAGAACCAGAGGACCAGAGGACCAGAGAACCAGAGAACCAGAGGACCAGAGAACCAGAGAACCAGAGGACCAGAGGACCAGAGAACAGAGAACCAGAGAACCAGAGGACCAGAGAACCAGAGGACCAGAGGACCAGAGAACCAGAGGACCAGGGAACCAGAGGACCAGAGAACCAGAGGACCAGGGGACCAGAGGACCAGAGGACCAGAGAACCAGAGGACCAGAGGACCAGAGAACCAGAGGACCAGAGAACCAGAGAACCAGAGGACCAGAGGACCAGAGGACCAGGGGACCAGGGGACCAGAGGACCAGAGGACCAGAGGACCAGAGGACCAGGGGACAAGAGGACCAGAGGACCAGAGGACCAGAGAACCAGAAGACCAGAGGACCAGAGGACCAGAGGACCAGAGAACCAGAGAACCAGAGGACCAGAGGACCAGAGAACCAGAAGACCAGAGGACCAGAGAACCAGAAGACCAGAGAACCAGAGGAACAGAGGACCAGAGAACCGGAGGACCGGAGGACCAGAGGACCAGAGGACCAGAGAACCAGAAGACCAGAGGACCAGAGAACCAGAGAACCAGAGGACCAGAGGACCAGAGAACCAGAAGACCAGAGGACCAGAGAACCAGAAGACCAGAGGACCAGAGAACCAGAGAACCAGAGGACCAGAGGACCAGGGAACCAGAGGACCAGAGAACCAGAGGACCAGGGGACCAGAGGACCAGAGGACCAGAGAACCAGAGGACCAGAGGACCAGGGGACCAGGGGACCAGAGGACCAGAGGACCAGAGGACCGGGGGACCAGAGGACCAGAGGACCAGAGAACCAGAGGACCAGAGGACCAGAGAACCAGAGGACCAGAGAACCAGAGAACCAGAGGACCAGAGAACCAGAGGACCAGAGGACCAGAGAACCGGAGGACCGGAGGACCAGAGGACCAGAGGACCAGAGAACCAGAAGACCAGAGGACCAGAGAACCAGAGAACCAGAGGACCAGAGGACCAGAGAACCAGAAGACCAGAGGACCAGAGAACCAGAAGACCAGAGGACCAGAGAACCAGAGAACCAGAGGACCAGAGGACCAGGGAACCAGAGGACCAGAGAACCAGAGGACCAGGGGACCAGAGGACCAGAGGACCAGAGAACCAGAGGACCAGAGGACCAGGGGACCAGGGGACCAGAGGACCAGAGGACCAGAGGACCGGGGGACCAGAGGACCAGAGGACCAGAGAACCAGAGGACCAGAGGACCAGAGAACCAGAGGACCAGAGAACCAGAGAACCAGAGGACCAGAGGACCAGAGGACCAGGGGACCAGGGGACCAGAGGACCAGAGGACCAGAGGACCAGAGGACCAGGGGACAAGAGGACCAGAGGACCAGAGGACCAGAGAACCAGAAGACCAGAAGACCAGAGAACCAGAGAACCAGAGGACCAGAGGACCAGAGAACCAGAAGACCAGAGGACCAGAGAACCAGAAGACCAGAGAACCAGAGGACCAGAGGACCAGAGAACCAGAGGACCGGAGGACCAGAGGACCAGAGGACCAGAGAACCAGAAGACCAGAGAACCAGAAGACCAGAGAACCAGAGAACCAGAGGACCAGAGGACCAGAGGACCAGGGGACCAGGGGACCAGAGGACCAGAGAACCAGAAGACCAGAGAACCAGAGGACCAGAGGACCAGAGGACCGGAGGACCGGAGGACAAGAGGACCAGAGAACCAGAGGACCAGAGGACCAGAGGACCGGAGGACCGGAGGACAAGAGGACCAGAGAACCAGAGGACCAGAGGACCAGAGGACCAGAGGACCAGAGAACCAGAGGACCAGAGGACCAGAGGACCAGAGAACCAGAGGACCAGAGGACCAGAGAACCAGAGGACCAGAGGACCAGAGAACCAGGGGACCAGGGGACCAGAGAACCAGAGAACCAGAGGACCAGAGGACCAGAGGACCAGAGGACCAGAGGACCAGAGAACCAGAGAACCAGAGAACCAGAGAACCAGAGGACCAGAGGACCGGAGGACCAGAGGACCAGAGGACCGGAGCACCAGGGGACCAGAGGACCAGAGGACCAGAGGACCAGGGGACCAGAGAACCAGAGGACCAGAGAACCAGAGGACCAGGGGACCAGAGGACCAGAGACCAGAGAACCAGAGAACCAGAGAACCAGAGGACCAGAGGACCAGAGACCAGAGAACCAGAGAACCAGAGAACCAGAGGACCAGAGAACCAGAGGACCAGAGAACCAGAGGACCAGAGAACCAGAGGACCAGAGGACCAGAGGACCAGAGACACACACACACACACACGTTCTGCTAACAGAAAACTCTGAATGGCTCCAACACGAGTTCAGCACCCCGAGCTAACCCCTGTTAGCCCTGTGGGGCCGTTAGCACGTTAGCACGTTAGCATCCCTCCTGTCAGTCTCCACGCGTGGTCGATGAACGGAAACAAGCGTCTCTGGATTATTGGACGGCTCCATTTTCACTGACGGACACTTTAAAGCTGCTGCTCGTGTCTGAGTGCAGAGAGTTCAGCCCCAGGAGGGGGGGAGCTCCATGGAGGTGAGGATGACGAAGATGATGATGAAGGTGATGATGATGATGATGAAGATGATGATGATGAAGGTGGTGATGAAGGTGGACCGGGTCCAGACTCACAGACCGTGGATCTGATGTGACAGAAGACGACAGCAGCTTCCGACGAAGGAGACAAAGTGTCAACATTAAAGCTTTTACCTCCATCTGTGTGTGTGTGTGTGTGTGTGTGTGTGTGTGTGTGTGTGTGTGTGTGTGTGTGTGTGTGTGTCTGTGTGTGTGTGTGTGTGTGTGTGTGTGTGTGTGTGTGTGTGTGTGTGTGTGTGTGTGTGTGTGTGAAGCTGCTTCCTGAATGTTTGAAGCTCAGTGGATCCGACAGCACTCTCACTCAGGTGCAGCTCCGGCACATTTGGACTTTGTCACCGGTGCTCACACAGGAACCAGACCTGTGTGTGTGTGTGTGTGTGTGTGTGTGTGTGTGTGTGTGTGTGTGTGTGTGTGTGTGTGTGTGTGTGTGTGTGTGTGTGTGCGATTGATCAACAAAACCCCACAAAAGTCCTTTTCTGTGCACAGTGAACCACCCTCCCACTGTGCCTCCGTCACAGGTTAGAGCGCCCTCCCACTGTGCCTCTGTCACAGGTTAGAGCGCCCTCCCACTGTGCCTCCGTCACAGGTTAGAGCGCCCTCCCACTGTGCCTCTGTCACAGGTTAGAGCGCCCTCCCACTGTGCCTCCGTCCCGTGCCCCGTGCTTTAGGGTCCTTGTCCCCCCCTCCAGGCCCGTTTGTACTCACACTACCTGGGCCTCGGAGAATGCTTCTTGCTGCCTATACGTCATCACGCCGTAACACGTCACACGCATTGATGACGTCATGGCGATGCGTGGCTTTGTTTCCAGATCTTTCCGTAGACCTCGGAGTTTTTGTGCGTCTTGTCGACTGTTTTTGAATCTTTTCATCGACCAAATCTGCAGTAAACACTCCACCTCCGCATCACACCAACGTGAACCTTTCCCCGCCATTGTTTGAAATGTCCGTGCATGGTCCCTCCTTCTTTTTTCTACGTCCCAACAGGCGCACAGGAAATGACCTCAGAACCGCCGTAGGCCTCGTGCTCGTACACGTGCGCACGCTCGTGCTCGTACACGTGCAAACGTGCTTTACTAAAGCCCACCTCTCCCAAACGGGCCGTGGACGGCAAGCGTGCCGCTCCTAGACGCGGTACGGTTGCACTCACACTGGTCAAAGGAACCAGACTTTAGCCGTGACATGTGCTGGGGCACGGCACGGAGGAACAGTGGGAGGGCGCACTAATAACAGGAAGTGACTCACAGCCGATCATCATCATGGCCACGGCGAAGATCTTCTCTCCGTCCGTGTTGGGGGCGATGTTGCCGAAGCCGATGCTGGTCAGGCTGGTCATGGTGAAGTACAGCGAGGTGATGTAGACCGAGTCCTTGCTGGGCCCGCCCTCCCAGCGGCCCGAGCCCGTGGCGTTGAACCTGTACGGCGGCCCCACCGTCTCCCCCAGCAGGAAGAGCCAGCTGTCCGTCCTCACGCTGTTGGCGTCCTCGTCGATCACCTCGTAGTCTCCGATGCTGAACCAGATGCAGGCGAGCCAATGAGCCGCCAGCCCGAACACGCACACCAGCAGCACCAGCACCGCCGCGCCGTACTCGATGTAGTGGTCCAGCTTACGGGCGACTCGACCCAGACGCAGCAGACGGACGACCTTAAGAGAACTGAAGAGGCTGCTGATGCCCTGGAGAGGAGGAGGAGGAGGAGGAGGAGGAGGAGGAAGAGGAGGAGGAGGAGGAGGAGGAGGAGGAAGAGGAGGAGGAGCAGGAGGAGGAGCAGGAGGAGGAGGAGGAGGAAGAGCAGGAGGAGGAAGAGGAGGAGGAGGAGGGGGAGGAGGAAGAGGAGGAGGAGGAGGGGGAGGAGGGAGAGGAGGAGGAAGAGGAGGAGGAGGAGGGAGAGGAGGAGGAGGAGGAAGAGGAGGGAGAGGAGAAGAGGAGGGAGAGGAGGGAGAGGAGGGAGAGGAGGAGGAAGAGGAGGAGGAGGAGGAGGAGGAGGAGGAGGAGGAGGAGGAGGAGGAAGAGGAGGAGGAGGAGGAGGAGGAGGAGGAGGAGGAGGAGGAAGAGCAGGAGGAGGAGGGGGAGGAGGAAGAGGAGGAGGAGGAGGAGGAGGGAGAGGAGGAGGAGGAGGAAGAGGAGGGAGAGGAGGAAGAGGAGGAGGAGGAGGAGGAGGAGGAGGAGGAGGAGG
>NW_028154813.1:42500-45000 GCF_963691815.1 Echiichthys vipera | reverse complement strand
CACCTAAGTCCTTGAGGCACCTAAGACCTTGAGGCACCTCAGACCTTGAGGCACCTAAGTCCTTGAGGCACCTAAGTCCTCGAGGCCCCTCAGACCCTGAGGCCCCTAAGACCTTGAGGCACCTAAGACCTTGAGGCACCTAAGACCTTGAGGCACCTAAGACCTTGAGGCACCTCAGACCTTGAGGCACCTCAGACCTTGAGGCACCTAAGACCTTGAGGCACCTCAGACCTTGAGGCACCTATGACCTTGAGGCCCCTATGACCTTGAGGCCCCTAAGACCTTGAGGCCCCTAAGACCTTGAGGCACCTCAGACCTTGAGGCACCTGAGACCTTGAGGCCCCTCAGACCTGGAGGCCCCGGGTGAACGAGGCACTCACGGTTTTTTCTTGTACATCAGAATCTCAAAGGACGTCGTCTCGTAGTTTTCGAAGGTCAGACGAACTTTCTCTCTCATGTCCGAGTCCGTCAGCTCCCCGTACATGAAGCTGCAGGAGACACACACACACACACACACACACACACACACACACACACACACACACACACACACATACAGAGAGAGAGACACACACACACACACACACACACACACACACACACACACACACACACACACACACACACACACACACACACACAGGTGAGAGACACACACACACACACACACACACACACACGCACGCACACACACACACACACACACACACACACACACACACACACACACACACACACACACACACACACACACACACACACACACACACACACACACACAGGTGAGACACACACACAACAGGTGAGACACACACACACACACACACACACACACACACACACACACACACACACACACACACACATACACACACACACACACACACAGGTGAGACACACACACACACACACACACACACACACACAGGTGAGACACACACACGTGAGACACACACACACACACACACACACACACACACACAAGCGAGACACACACACACACACACACACACACACAGACACACACACACACAGACACACACACACACACACACACACACACACACACACACACACACACACACTCACACACACACACACACACACACACACACACACACACACACAGACACACACACACACAGACACACACACACACACACACACACACACACACACACACACACAGACACACACACACACAGACACACACACACACACACACACACACACACACACAGACACACACACACACACAGACACACACACACACACACACACACACACACACACACACACACACACACACACACACACACACTCACACTCACACACACACACACACACTCACACACACACACACACACACACACACACACACACACACACAGACACACACACACACAGACACACACACACACACACACACACACACACACACACACACTCACACACACACACACACACACACACACACACACACACACACACACACACAGACACACACACACAGACACACACACACACACACACACACACACACACACACACACACACACACACAGACACACACACACACAGACACACACACACACACACACACACACACACACACACACACACACAGACACACACACACACAGACACACACACACACACACACACACACACACACACACAGACACACACACACACACAGACACACACACACACACACACACACACACACACACACACACACACACACACACACACACACACACACACACACTCACACACACACACACACACTCACACACACACACACACACACACACACACACACACACACACACAGACACACACACACACAGACACACACACACACACACACACACACACACACACACACTCACACACACACACACACACTCACACACACACACACACACACACACACACCTGCAGGTGCTGCTCCTCTGCATCACCTCTGCGCGGTGGAATCCCGACAGTTTGCAGAATCCGTCGTTGCTGTAGACGATGGGCCAGTCCACGATCTGAGCGTTCCCCAGCACGAAGTTAGTGTCTGAGAGCAGGAGACCGTTCAGTTAGGACCACTGAAGGAGACCGTTAAGCTCAGACCACTAAAGGAGACGGTTAAGCTCACACCACTGAAGGAGACGGTTAAGCTCACACCACTGAAGGAGACCGTTAAGCTCACACCACTAAAGGAGACGGTTAAGCTCACACCTCTAAGCAGACGGTTAAGCTCACACCACTGAAGGAGACCGTTCAGTTAGGACCACTGAAGGAGACGTAAGTTAGGACCACTGAAGGAGACCGTTAAGCTCACACCACTGAAGGAGACGGTTAAGCTCACACCACTGAAGGAGACGGTTAAGCTCACACCACTGAAGGAGACCGTTAAGCTCACACCACTAAAGGAGACGGTTAAGCTCACACCTCTAAAGCAGACGGTTAAGCTCACACCACTGAAGGAGACTGTTAAGCTCACACCACT
>NW_028154813.1:32500-37500 GCF_963691815.1 Echiichthys vipera | reverse complement strand
GACCCCTGACTCTCTGGACCCCTGACTCTCTGGGCCCCTGACTCTCTGGACCCCTGACTCTTTAGACCCCTGACTCTCTGGGCCCCTGACTCTCTGGACCCCTGACTCTCTGGCCCCCTGACTCTCTGGACCCCTGACTCTCTGGACCCCTGACTCTCTGGACCCCTGACTCTCTGGGCCCCTGACTCTCTGGACCCCTGACACTCTGGGCCCCTGACTCTCTGGACCCCTGACTCTCTGGGCCCCTGACTCTCTGGACCCCTGACTCTCTGGACCCCTGACTCTCTGGACCCCTGACTCTCTGGACCCCTGACTCTCTGGGCCCCTGACTCTCTGGACCCCTGACTCTTTAGACCCCTGACTCTCTGGACCCCTGACTCTCTGGGCCCCTGACTCTCTGGACCCCTGACTCTCTGGACCCCTGACTCTTTAGACCCCTGACTCTCTGGGCCCCTGACTCTCTGGGCCCCTGACTCTCTGGACCCCTGACTCTTTAGACCCCTGACTCTCTGGGCCCCTGACTCTCTGGGCCCCTGACTCTCTGGACCCCTGACTCTCTGGGCCCCTGACTCTCTGGACCCCTGACTCTCTGGACCCCTGACTCTCTGGGCCCCTGACTCTGCTGACAGTGTGACCTGTGTGCAGTCAGCAGCTGTGCGGTGTCTCCCTCTGCTGCTCAGGAAGAGTCGGTGCAGGAGCAGCAGCTGATCCACAACAACAACAACAACAACAACAACATCCTCCCGCTGCATCACCACAGCTCCTCCATGAGCTCATATGACGTAATAACGTCATCATATTAAGCACGTGGACACTTTTAATTTAATTTTTGTTTCTTTTTTATCTGAGTTTCTAAGTTGGAGTCGGCGGAAGGATCCGCTGTCACAGGCACCGCAGCACTGGAGCCACACCGCCGCCTGCCTGTGCGTAAAAAGCCTTCCGCCGCGCAGGTTAGAGCCCGCGGAGCCGGCGCGTTAAACGGGGGACACCCTCCGTCTCATGGATCCTTTTACCGTTAAATCTTCCCCACATGCAGAGGAGGCTCCCCCGGTGATGTGTGCGCGGTGCCACAGCCTGGAGTGACCGCGCGTGAGGCGGCGGGAGCGCACAGAGGCGCGCCACAGCGACACGGACGGGGCTGCGGCGGGCGCGCGAACGGCACCAGAAAAACCCTCCGGCTCCTCGGACATTTTCGATCCGACAACAGCGGCGGAAAAACGGCCACAGAGCGCGCAGCGATGCCGGGGATGATGGACAAAGGCTCGGAGTATCTGGGGAAGGGTCGCTCCAACGGAACCAAGAGTCCGTCCAACGCGTCCAACGGGCACTTTTCTGAGGAGAGCGGCAGCGACGACGAGCACGGTGAGTATAGCCTCGAACAGCCTCGAACAGCCTCGAACAGCGGGGAACAGCCGGGAACAGCCGCGCACAGCCTCCCGCCGCCCCGGGTCCGATGCTTTAACGCTGCTGTTTGTCCGCAGATGTGGGGATGAGGGTCGGAGCGGACTACCAGGCCACCATCCCCGAGTTCGAGCCCGGTGAGTGTCCACGGTGTCCACTGTGTGTGTGTGTGTGTGAGACGGAGGTAGCCTCGAACACACACACACACACACACACACACACACACACACACACACACACACACACATACACACACACACACACACACACACACACACACACACACACACACACACACACACACACACACACACACACACACACACAGGTTCAGGTGTCGCTGTGTTTATTAATAAAAGCTTCAGAAACAAACAACAGGTTTGTTTTCACAGATATGAAATGATTTAAAATATAATAAATATATTAAAATATAATAAATATATAGTTATAATATAATAATTATTATATATCATTACATAATTATGATATATTTATAATATATAATACTTGTATAATATAGTAATCATATATATTTAGAATGTAATAATAATAAATATGTATTATATAGTAATTAAATGTAAATGTGAATATAATAAATATTAATATTTCTAAAATAATAATTATATATATTTATAATCTGCAGCGGAGCAAAATACTGCAGCAATAACAAAAACAGCAGCACTAATATTAATATTAATAATAATAATAATAATAATAATAATAATAATAAAACAGTAATTATAAAAACCAAGTCCAGTTGCTTTTGACTGAAGTTGCTTTGGGGAGAAATAATAATAATAATACTGTCAATAAAAACAGTAACAATAATACTGATTCTATTAAAATCAGTTATAATAATAATAATGATATTAAAAACAATAATAATAATAATTCTGATCATTAAAACAGTAAATAATAATATTTATACTGATGATTATAGGGATAATGATAATTATAGTGACTATAATACTAATGCATTATTAATAAATTATAAATATGAATGTAACGTAAATAAAATTCACTTTTTGATTTTTAATCTTTGAGTTTTTTTTCTTATAAATTTGTTTTTTTCTTTCTTTTATTTCAGAAGATTTTTATTTTTTTGCTCAGAAATTATTAATTTAAAGATCAAATATTTGATCAAATATAATATATTTTATAATATTTTTTATATTAAACTTTAATATAAATAATATATAAAATATATAATTATAATATTTATATAAAACTTAAGTTTTAAAAACATTAATTTACGATCAGCATCTTTTTTTTTACTTTAACATTAATTTGACGTTAAATCCATAAATGACAGAAACTTTATTAAAGATCATTTAACGTTATTTTATTATTATAAACTCAAGATGTGACGTCATCAAAAAATTCACTTGTTTAAAGCTTTTCTCGGTGCATTGTGGGTAAAACTACAGTGAGCACTAAAGACTCCGTCTCCCATGATGCACCTGTGGCCCCGGCACTAAAGACTCCGTCTCCCATGATGCACCTGTGGCCCCAGCACTAAAGACTCCGTCTCCCATGATGCACCTGTGGCCCCAGCACTAAAGACTCTGTCTCCCATGATGCACCTGTGGCCCCAGCACTAAAGACTCCGTCTCCCATGATGCACCTGTGGCCCTAGCACTAAAGACTCCGTCTCCCATGATGCACCTGTGGTCTCAGCACTAAAGACTCCGTCTCCCATGATGCACCTGTGGCCCCAGCACTAAAGACTCCGTCTCCCATGATGCACCTGTGGCCCCAGCACTAAAGACTCCGTCTCCCATGATGCACCTGTGGCCCCAGCACTAAACCTTTGTCCCTGTGTTCAGGTTCCACCAAGTACACGGACAAGGACAGCGGGGGGATGCTGGTCTGGTCCCCGCACCACGCCATCCACGACTCCAAGCGTAAGTCCACTTCCTGTCCGCTGCAGTCCTCTATCAGGTCCTCAGCCCAGGTCCTCCATCAGGTCCCCAGACCAGGGCCTCCATCAGGTCCTTAGACCAGGTCCTCAGACCAGGTCCTCTATCAGGTCCTCTATCAGGTCCTTCATCAGGTCCTCTATCAGGTCCCCAGACCAGGTCCTCCATCAGGTCCTCAGACCAGGTCCTCCATCAGGTCCTCAGACCAGGTCCTCCATCAGGTCCTCTATCAGGTCCTCCATCAGGTCCTCAGACCAGGTCCTCCATCAGGTCCTCTATCAGGTCCTCTATCAGGTCCTCAGACCAGGTCCTCAGTCCAGGTCCTCAGACCAGGTCCTCTATCAGGTCCTCAACCCAGGTCCTCCATCAGGTCCTCCATCAGGTCCTCTATCAGGTCCTCAGACCAGGTCCTCAGACCAGGTCCTCCATCAGGTCCTCCATCAGGTCCTCTATCAGGTCCTCTATCAGGTCCTCCATCAGGTCCTCCATCAGGTCCTCAGACCAGGTCCTCAGACCAGGTCCTCTATCAGGTCCTCCATCAGGTCCTCCATCAGGTCCTCAGACCAGGTCCTCAGACCAGGTCCTCAGACCAGGTCCTCCATCAGGTCCTCCATCAGGTCCTCAGATCAGGTCCTCTATCAGGTCCTCAGATCAGGTCCTCTATCAGGTCCTCAACCCAGGTCCTCCATCAGGTCCTCAGACCAGGTCCTCTATCAGGTCCTCAGACCAGGTCCTCCATCAGGTCCTCCATCAGGTCCTTAGACCAGGTCCTCAGACCAGGTCCTCTATCAGGTCCTCTATCAGGTCCTCCATCAGGTCCTCTATCAGGTCCTCAGACCAGGTCCTCAGACCAGGTCCTCTATCAGGTCCTCAGACCAGGTCCTCCATCAGGTCCTTAGACCAGGTCCTCAGACCAGGTCCTCTATCAGGTCCTCTATCAGGTCCTCTATCAGGTCCTCAGACCAGGTCGTCAGACCAGGTCCTCCATCAGGTCCTCTATCAGGTCCTCAGACCAGGTCCTCAGACCAGGTCCTCTATCAGGTCCTCTATCAGGTCCTCAGACCAGGTCCTCAGACCAGGGCCTCCATCAGGTCCTCTATCAGGTCCTCAGACCAGGTCCTCTATCAGGTCCTCTATCAGGTCCTCAGACCAGGTCCTCAGACCAGGGCCTCTATCAGGTCCTCTATCAGGTCCTCTATCAGGTCCTCTATCAGGTCCTCAGACCAGGTCCTCAGACCAGGTCCTCCATCAGGTCCTCCATCAGGTCCTCAGACCAGGTCCTCCATCAGGTCCTCAGACCAGGTCCTCTATCAGGTCCTCAGTCAGGTCCTCTATCAGGTCCTCCATCAGGTCCTCTATCAGGTCCTCTATCAGGTCCTCCATCAGGTCCTCAGTCAGGTCCTCTATCAGGTGCATTGTGGGTAAAACTACAGTGAGCACTAAAGACTCCGTCTCCCATGATGCACCTGTGGCCCCGGCACTAAAGACTCCGTCTCCCATGATGCACCTGTGGCCCCAGCACTAAAGACTCCGTCTCCCATGATGCACCTGTGGCCCCAGCACTAAAGACTCTGTCTCCCATGATGCACCTGTGGCCCCAGCACTAAAGACTCCGTCTCCCATGATGCACCTGTGGCCCTAGCACTAAAGACTCCGTCTCCCATGATGCACCTGTGGTCT
>NW_028154813.1:20000-27500 GCF_963691815.1 Echiichthys vipera | reverse complement strand
TAGATGCTAATGCTAATGCTAATGTGGAGCAGGAGACGGACACAGGAGCGGGTTTCACTCCGGTCCTGGTCCGGCTCAAACAGGACTCACGTTCACTCGCGGTCCCGCACCTGTTTATCGAGCATCATGTGCTGTTGACCTAGCTCCTGGTGCTAATGTGGCTAATTTAGCCAATGTCACAAACACACTTTACTTCGACTCCCAACATTAAATATACTATCTTTGGTCTGTACTTCTGATTCTGAACCAGCTGTAGGAACAGGTCAACATGTCTATAATTATTATTATTATTATTATTATTATTATTAATATTATTGTTATTGACCTGTGCTTCAGCAGAACCAGGTGGAGCAGGTGGTGCCGGGCTCTAAGGTGGCTCTGGGCCGGAGGGAGCACCACCACACGCTGCAGCACCGACACCACCAGCGCTCCCGCTGCCGCCCCCCCAAAGGCATGTACCTGACCCAGGAGGACGTGGTGGCCGTGTCCTGCAGCGCCTCTGCCGCGAACACGCTCCTCCGTCAGCTGGACATGGAGCTGGTGTCCCTCAAGAGACAGGTAGGAGACCCCACCTTCTTCTGACCCCGCAGGAGTCGCTGCTGCTGCTGCAGCTGCTGCTGCTGCTGCTGCTGCTGCTGCGGAAGCATTTCATTGGGACTTGAGGTTCATCATGCGGTAAATACAGATACAGACCCTGTCGTCCGGTCCCAGGCGTCCTCTCGTCCGTCAGTGGGTCCGTCGCCTCTGAGCTCATGGATGCGTATTGCGCTGGACAGAACGGAGCAACACAGGAAATCGAGGCGTCAGTAGAGAGTCGGTCGAACCGTTCACCAGAACCGTAGAATCAGAGAAGAGAGGAGGACCTGGAGAGTTTAAAAGCAAATCATGTAAAGCAGCGGACGTCCTGAGGTTCTGACGGTCCGTTCATCGTCAGCTCTCTCATCTGTAAACCCACAGAAACGACGGCGTGCGTGATGGCGTGTGTGAGGACGTGCGTGACGGCGTCGGTGTTCTGCTCTCACACGTCAGCGCCTCCTTCACTTGTTGCTGATTTCAGACGACAAACATCAAACTCACCTCGTCTCCAGACGCCGTGTGTGTGATCGTTGATGTCGGTCGTTTGTGACGCGGCTCTGCCTCGAGAGGATGAGTCGGTAACCATGACAACGCTGATACAGCGTTGTTATGGTTACACATGTGTCACATGAGAGCAAAGTGTTGAGGGTGTGCGTCGCTCACCTGACTCCGTGTGTGTGTGCGTCGCTCACCTGACTCCGTGTGTGTGTGTGTCGCTCACCTGACTCTGTGTGTGTGTGTGCGTCGCTCACCTGACTCCGTGTGTGTGTGTGCGTCGCTCACCTGACTCCGTGTGTGTGTGTGCGTCGCTCACCTGACTCAGTGTGTGTGTGTGCGTCGCTCACCTGACTCCGTGTGTGTGTGCGTCGCTCACCTGACTCCGTGTGTGTGTGTGTGCGTCGCTCCTCAGGTGCAGAACGCCAAACAGATGAACAGCGGGCTGAAGCACGTGCTGGAGGCCGGCATCGAGGACTGCAGACTGGCTGAGGTACGACAGCGTCACAGACGGCGTCACGTCTTTATGAGCTGCAGCTGCTGGAGCTTCAAAGTTCACACGTTAAAAAACACACAAATAATAAATATGAAAAGTTAATTTTAATACTTCTACACTCTGAATACAGGACTGATTAAAGACTTCAGCATATTTTAGTAAATGATCCAATAATTAATGAACAGAATTAATGTGAAATTATTCTTTGATGGTTGAAGTTTTTATGTAAAAACATTTTCTTTTAATCAGTTTTTGAAGGTTCTCGTGTTCAGGTCGTTCTCCTCAAAGCAGCTTCAGTCCAAAGCAACTGGACCTGGTTCTTTGTCAGGAAGACGTTTTACAAGGACCAGGACCAGGAGCAGGACCAGGACCAGGCTGGGACTGGACCAGGACCAAGACCAGGACCAGGACCAGGCTGGGACTGGACCAGGACCAGGAATAGGACCAGTCCCAGGCTGGTCCCTGGTCCTGGTCCTGGTCCAGTCCCAGCCTGGTCCTGGTCCTGGTCCTGGTCCAGTCCCAGCCTGGTCCTGGTCCTGGTCCAGGTCCAGGTCATGGTCCTGGTCCTGGTCCAGTCCCAGCCTGGTCCTGGTCCTGGTCCAGTCCCAGCCTGGTCCTGGTCCTGGTCCTGGTCCTGGTCCTGGTCAGATGTGTACATGAACTGATGAAGCCTCTTGGATCAGAGGTGAAACGTCTTCCTGACAAAGAACCAAGTCCAGTTGCTTTGGACTGAAACTGCTTTGAGTTTATAATAATTATATTAATTATATTAATTAACATTTACTTTTGAATCATTTTTATTCCCATTTGATATATTTTAACTTTACGTTTGATGGTTTTAATCCATGGTTTCTGCAGTAAATCCTGTCCCAGTGTGTTTTCAGTGCTTTTCCTGCAGTAAACGCTCTGAACTTGCTCCTCACAGAGTAACCTGAAGGTGAACGCCCGCTGGACCACGGACGAGCAGCTCCTCGCCGTTCAAGGTGAGCGTGGTTCTCTGCTCAGACGAGAAAGTGTTTCTGTTTTACCCAGAACCTAAAAAGAGCGAGGTGCTTCTTCGTCTTCTTCTTCTGCGCATGTTGAACTCGCTGCTCTTCTTCAGGTGTGAGGAAATACGGGAAAGACTTCCAGGCCATCGCTGACGTCATCGGCAACAAGACGGTCGGACAGGTGAAGAACTTCTTCGTGAACTACCGGCGCCGCTTCAACCTGGACGAGGTGCTGCAGGAGTGGGAGGCCGAGCAGGGGACGCGAGCGCCCAACGGGGACAGCGCCACCTCTGGAGAGGAGGGGAAGACCAGCTCGGCCACGCCGTCGGGGAAGAGCACCGACGAGGAGGACGAAGAGGTGAGACACTCTCAGATCTGCTGCGGTGCTCCGGTGTGAACGGGATCGATTCCAGGCGTCACTGGAGTCGACTGAAGCGTGACGTGAGTTCAGATGAGAGCGTTCTCACCGCGACCACACGACCGATGATCTGACGCATCACAGTTAGAACGACAGTGTCGAGACCGTTCACACCAAACACGACAAACGCAAACTGAGCAGCGACTCTGCAGTGAGAATCAGTGTAAATGTCGCGATCACATGCGATTCAGGCGGCGACGGCGTGAACGGAGCGTTCTTTAGCCACGACAGCCGGTCACTGAGGCGTCATCGAAGTCTGTGACGCGTCAACAAAGACGCCATTGTTGCAGAACCAGAGCGTCCTCTTGATCTAATGTTATGGGTTTAACTATGAACCAGGGAGGGCAGCGACGTGACTTTAGCCGTCGAGTCTGCTGCAAATCCAAAAGAAGAAGAAGAAGAAGAAAGGCGTGAGTGCAGAGTGAAGTGTGTCCCGGTCCGGTCCACAGGACACCGGGCAGCACCTGTGCGGTCTGATCTCACTACAACACAGCGACTCACGTACTCTGAGAGCTTGTGTCTGTTCTTTAAGAAGCATCAGATCCCTGTTAGCATTAGCATTAGCATCACTTCCATTTAGCACAACAGCAGAGTAGGCTGAGCCGGGGGTTAGCTTCAGTTAGCTTCAGTTAGCTTCAGTTAGCTAGCCGCCTCGGCTGCTACCTGCGATCGAAGCGATGATCAAAAGTGTGACACGTGATCAAACGGCACATTCTCACGTTGGGGGCGGTTTAAGCGGCTTTGTTGTGACGCCCCTTTAAACTCTCTCCTCTCCGCAGGGACAGGTGACCTCCTCCGGTGCGTCTCCTGCCGCCTCCTCCTCGGCTCAGATTCCGGTGACGTCCGGCGCCGCCGCCTCCTCCTCCCTCCACCAGCCCCCTCCCCTCCTGCGGCCCTCCCTCCCGGCCACGCCCTCCCTGCACCGCCAGCCCCCCCCTCTCCAACAACAGGCCCGCTTCCTGCAGCCCCGCCCCACCCTGCAGCAGCCCCCGCCTCTCATCCGCCCCTCCAACCCTCTGCCGCCCCGCCTCAACCCCCGCCCTCCTGCTCCCATGACCCTCGGCGGCAACCCCGGGGGGTCAGGTCCTCCCTCCACCCAGCAGCCCCCCGGCCTCGCCGTCCACCAATCAGAGGCCTCGTCTTCCTCCCTCCACTGACGAGCGTCACCCTGAGTTTGAAGCTGCTGCGTTCAGGTCCTGTGGGAAATTCTGAGTGACTTTATTCTTCAAAACGAGGATTTTCACCACCTCTGATGAGCTTTTCTACCCATGAACGTAAAAAGGACACAACCCGAGCGTGGAGTACCGAGTGAACAGTGTTTTCAGGGTTGAAGTTTGTATTTTCCACGGGACTCAAACGCAGCACCCACGCTGGTTGATGGACACCTGGTTTTCAGTCTTTACGAACTCTGTCACAGAAAGTGCGCGGATTCTTAACGCGGAGCACCAGACACGTGGCGTCCCACAGGGCTCGACCCCGGGTCCCTTCATCTTCATCATTAAGCCTCAAAACAAAACAACATCATGATTCATGAGCTCAGATACTGAAAGATCGACGTGACAGTGTTTTATAAACTTTAAATTAGGAACGTGAGTCTTTTCTTACATTAAGAAACGTTTCTGGTTTCAAACCTTCTAAGGTTCAGTCCACGTGCACGGTCTCTGTTTCTCTGCCCAACACACGTCAGCAACTACTGGCTGTGCTGATGTGACATTTAGGGCGCCCTCCCACTGTGCCTCCGTGCCGTGCCCCAGCACGTGTCACAGCTAAAGTCTGGTTCCTTTGACCAGTGTGAGTGCAACCATACCACGTCTAGGAGCGGCACGCTTGCCGTCCACGGCCCGTTTGGGAGAGGTGGGCTTTAGTAAAGCACGTTTGCACGTGTACGAGCACGAGCGTGCGCACGTGTACGAGCACGAGGCCTACGGCGGTTCTGAGGTCATTTCCTGTGCGCCTGTTGGGACGTAGAAAAAAGAAGGAGGGACCATGCGCGGACATTTCAAACAATGGCGGTGAAAGGTTCACGTTGGTGTGATGCGGAGGTGGAGTGTTTACTGCAGATTTGGTCGATGAAAAGATTCAAAAACAGTCGACAAGACGCACAAAAACTCCGAGGTCTACGGAAAGATCTGGAAACAAAGCCACGCATCGCCATGACGTCATCAATGCGTGTGACGTGTTACGGCGTGATGACGTATAGGCAGCAAGAAGCATTCTCCGAGGCCCAGGTAGTGTGAGTACAAACGGGCCTGGAGGGGGGGACAAGGACCCTAAAGCACGGGGCACGGGACGGAGGAACAGTGGGAGGGTGCTCTAACCTGTGACGGACGCACAGTGGGAGGGCGCTCTAACCTGTGACGGAGGCACAGTGGGACGGCGCTCTAACCTGTGACGGAGGCACAGTGGGAGGGCGCTCTTAGGAAACATGCACCTGCTCCACAGAGGAGGAACCTCTTAGATTCTAATGACCCCATAACTTTACTCATGACATCATCACGCTGTACGCTCTTGATGATGTCATCAGGCCGTACGCTCCTGATGATGTCATCAGGTCACGTGGCGCCCTGACTCGCAGCGGTGCAGAGTAAAACGACCACGTCTCAAAAACGATTTAATGTTTATGGATAAATTAAATTTCACAGTGTTAAAATAATAATTCTGTCTCTGCTTTAAACGTGTTTCAGGTTTCGTACGTTTGTGATTTTTGTAACTTTGTTTATTTATGAAACTTTGAATAAATGTTTTTGTTTGATGACGTGAACATGAGCAGCAGCACTTCTTCTTCTTCTTCTTCTTCTTCTTCTTCTTCTTCTTCTTCTTCTTCTTCTTCTTCTTCTTCTTCTTCTTCTTCTTCTTCTTCTTCTTCTTCTTCTTCTTCTTCTTCTTCTTCTTCTTCCTCTTCCTCTTCCTCTTCCTCTTCCTCTTCCTCTTCCTCTTCCTCTCCTCTTCCTCCTCCTTCTTCTTCTCCTTCTCCTCTTCCTCCTTCTCCTCCTCCTCCTCCTCTTCCTCTTCCTCTTCCTCTTCCTCTTCCTCTTCCTCTTCCTCCTCCTTCTTCTTCTTCTTCTTCTTCTTCTTCTTCTTCTTCTTCTTCTTCTCCTTCTTCTTCTTCTTCTTCTTCTTCTTCTTCTTCTTCTTCTTCTTCTTCTTCTTCTTCTTCTTCTTCTTCTTCTTCTTCTTCTTCTTCTTCTTCTTCTTCTTCTTCTTCTTCTTCTTCTTCTTCTTCTTCTTCTTCTTATTCTTATTCTTCTTCTGCTTCTTCTTCTTCTTCTTCTTCTTCTTCTTCTTCTTCTTCTCCTTCTTCTTCTTCTTCTTCTTCTTCTTCTTCTTCTTCTTCGTCGACGCTGTAAAATAAAACTGTGCTCTGATGCTTTTGAACGCGTCTCAGTGTTAAAAGTTGCTGTGAACACGAAGCTGAGCTCATTAAAACCACATTTGTACCATTGAACCTTTGTTTCTGAACAATAACCTCATTATAAAAGTGCCGCTCTCACATCTTTATATTTTTACTTTAGCAGAAATATGTGTTTTTATACATCAAGGTCAAATAAAGCTTCATAGATGGGCCACATTAACCAGCTCTAACTGGGGATCCTGAACCACCTCAACTGGCTCCTTTCAACACAAAGGAGCAGCGGCTCTACTCCGAGTTCCTCAAACGCTGCAGCCCAGAGGTTCGACTCCTCTTCAGACGGGCTGAAGAACGTGTAATTGTGACGTAGTTGGAGGAGGAAAGACCAAAGGTCGTGTGTGACTGTTGTCGGGGCAGGGAGAGGTCTGCTGAATAAACGGTTTAACGCTCTGTTGAGGAAAGGAAAGGTCGGCACAAACCCCCAACGAGACGTGAGAACAGCCTCAGCAACACTGACCTGCAGCGACCCGATGTCAAGTGGACCGGGCTGAAACTGTGCAGACCAGAAGACGTCACCGCTCCACCCGCCTCGTCCCCCTGGAGGAGCAGAACATGTCTCAGTATCTCCTTTTCTACAGTCATAATAACGTCATCCTGTTTCCATGGCAGCAGCCAATAGCGTTGGGCGTTGCTGGTTGCCAGGGTTGTCAGTTGTTGGGTGCAGCTACTGTAGGCTGGTTGCCAGGGTTGCCTGTTGTTGGGTGCAGCTACTGTAGGCTGGTTGCCAGGGTTGTCTGTTGTTGGGTGCAGCTACTGTAGGCTGGCACTGGGTGAAATGGAGTTATCCAATCGTGCAGCTGCTTGGGAGCCTCAGTGAAGGGGGCGTTCTTTGTCCCAGCAGCTGAGTGAGCGGAGACGGGCAACAACCAGAGTCACTATAGGCCGAGCATTCACTCCATGGACTGAGAGAAAGGAGAGGAACGCCATTCAAACGCACGCCCACATGGCTACGCTGCTCCTGGATGCTAACATCACTTTCATCTGCACTTAGCTGGAACGGCTAACGCTAACGCTAACTGTCAGTCAAACTCCTCTAATCCTTGTTTTGATGCTGTGGTTTTCTGGAGGGGACGGGTTCAAACAGGCTCAAACAGACTCCGGTCTCCTGGAGCTACTG
>NW_028154813.1:0-12500 GCF_963691815.1 Echiichthys vipera | reverse complement strand
AGTGCTGAAGGTGCTGAAGGTGGCCGTCTCTCTCTCTCTCCTCACAGTAAACAAAAGCACAAACTGTTGTTCTCAGTGCAGCTGCAGCCGATTTAAGAACCAGGCTGAAACGGTCGTTCAGACGTTCCTGCCCCTGACCCCGGCTGCAGCTCTGTTGGCTCAATTATCCCCCGGCTGTTGAACGGTGTGGCGGACGCACCCTCCTGACTGGACCTCTCTCCCTGCAGGTGTTCCAGGACAACTGCTGCAAACGGGAAATCTCCTGTTTGGAAGTTTACTGCACCAACTCCCCGGCGTGCACCTCCGTCGTCAGACTACGCCACCTGCAGGTAGACCTTTACAACAACAGCTCAGTCTTTACTTTACCTGGCACCACGAACACAAGGGGAGTGTGTTCGACTCTCAGGCCTTTTCAGGAAGTCGTTGCATTGGACCGCAGGGACCAGGGTCTGGAATAAGTCCAGTCCAGGACCTTTTACTCCCCAAAGGTCACTGATCGGAGGCCAGTACTTTGTGAACGTGCAGGGACTTTGGGGTTGGGTCAAACACACAACAGAGGATGCAGAGTTAAATGACGCAGCTGCAGAGGGTGTTTACCTGCGACTGCCAGAAGACCTCGTCCCGTAATGTTGCTTTTTTCACAGGTTCACCTGTCGAGTCTTTGCAGGTCTTTAAACCAGGACGGGAACAGAACAACGGGCCCAAGTCTCCAAATAGTTCCCATGGTTTTCCAGGAACATGCAGCCTCTGAGCTCATGGAGCTCTGAGGCGGTTCCTTCATATCTTCCATCTCTTCGTCCTCTGCAGGAGCACCGGAGTTTGTGTCCGTATGAGCAGCTGCAGTGCTGCAATCCAGGCTGCAGGGCGGCGCTGCAGAGGAGAGACCTGCAGGAACACGTGGACGACACCTGTCCTCAACGCAGGGCGCCCTGCCCTCACTGTCAGCAGCCGCAGAGGCTCCGCCTCCTGCAGGTAAAGTCCTGCTGCAGAGGAACAGACGCTCCTGATGCTGCGGTCAGAAAGAAGTGCATTTATGGAGGAAACAGTTTGATAAATATGATATAATATGATATCAAATGTAAATATGGTTCAGTATAGTATCAAAATGTTTTTATTCTGTATCTTTAAAACCAAAGTGAGTCCAAAGAGAACGTCACAGTAAAAACCTGAAACCACGGCGAGCTGTGGTTTCAGGTTTTTAAGATTATTCTTTGGCAGTTTTCAAGCCTTTTATTGTGAAGGACAGACAGGAAACAGGGTGAGAGAGAGGGGGGAGACATGCAGCTAAGGGGCGCAGGTTGGAGTCGAACCCGCGGCTGCTGCTTCAAGGACCTTCAGCCTCTTTACACGGGGCGACCGCTCTGACCGCTGAGCCACCGCGGCGTGTTTTTTAAGCGTGGTGTGTTGATGTTGATGTTGGTGCTGACGTGTCCCGTAGGACCACGTGCAGAGCTCCTGTCCAGAGGTGCAGGTGGACTGTCCCCACAAGTGCTGCCTGAAGGTCCCCAGACACAAGGTGAGGAGACAGACCACTAAAGGAGACGGTTAAGTGTAGACCACTAAAGGTGACGGTTACATGAGTGTCTGTCTCTTGCAGCTGGCAGAACACAGAGCGTCGTGTCCGGAGCTCCAGGTCGACTGCTCTTATGAGGGGCTGGGCTGCCGTGTGCAGGTGAGTTCAGTCAGCAGCTGCAGTGTGACAGGGACGGACCCGACCCACTGACCGCTGCTGTGTCCTGCAGGAGAGGAGAGGGGACGTGAAGCTGCATGAAGACGCTGCTGTCAGTCACCACCTGCAGCTGGTGCTGAGGAGCAGCAGCGACCTGGAGCAACAGGTGCGTCCCACAAACACACCTGAGGTCCTGGAAACAGCTGCAGACACTGATGAGTACGCTACATTATTATGTGACTGACAGAGGCTCTGTTGGGGCCATGAGGGCCAGAGAACAAATGAACCGACACAGTCCACACAAAACAGCATCGAAACAGTTTTTAAGCCCCTATAAAAACACAGCACCTGTGACCCCCGGTGGTCGGAGCGGTGCCACGGCAGCTGTGACCCCGGGTGGTCGGAGCGGTGCCACGGCAGCTGTGACCCCCGGTGGTCGGATTGGTGCCACAGCAGCTAACGTCTCCATCACTGCTCGCCACTCCCCCCGGTGTAGCAGCAGGGAGGCGGGCGCCTGTGGTCATATGGATGGAACCTCCTCTATAGTGTGACTTTGGTGTAAACCTTTACGACACCTGTGCACCCACTGTTCATTAATGTGATCTTAAATAACTCAGTGAG
Organism: Echiichthys vipera; assembly: GCF_963691815.1. Lineage (NCBI taxonomy): Eukaryota > Metazoa > Chordata > Actinopteri > Perciformes > Trachinidae > Echiichthys > Echiichthys vipera. The sequence goes on along the minus strand of NW_028154813.1, from coordinate 10,210 downwards.
ACGCGTTCACCTCCGCCTGTCGTCGTCTCCCACAGGTGGAGCTTCTCCAGGAGGAGGCGCTGCTGAGGCAGCAGGAGGTGCAGGCGGACAGTTTGCTGCTCGCCGGTCTGCAGGAGAAAATCCGACCACCGCTGCAGCAGAGCAACAGTCGCGAACACGTCGTCTCTGCAGCGCAGGTGAACACGGTTCGATTCTTCAGTTACACCGTCAGTACATGTGCACCGTCATGTCTTCACCACCCGGCTTCAAATCCTGAACTCACAGCGAATACAAACACTCCTTCCTGCTTATCTTTCACAATAAAAGCCCCAGAGTTTGTAACGGTTGAGCCGATCTACGGACATCCGCAGGCCCCCGACGTGACGGAGCTCATAGCAGCAGCCTGGAGACGCTGTTTGCAGTTGTTGAGTTGCTGAGTGAAGTGTTTTCCTCGAGCTGCGCCTGATCCCGACCTCCGTGTGCTTCACTGGTGCAGCGTTATTCAACCATGTTGTCTGTCTGTGTGGTCAGAGGATGCTGAACAGGCAGGAGGACGTCCTGTCGACCGTCCAGCTGGACGTCCAGCAGGTGTCTCAGGGACTGGGTCCTGGTCTGGAGGAGCTGGAGGAGCTCAGGAGGTCTCTGGATGCTGTGATGCAGGAAGTGTCAGCGGCCGAGGCCCTCAGAGAACACCTGGGTAACAGTGAAGTGTCCTGTTGCAAAGAAGAGGCAGATTAGACTCGACTGTGCTTCGAGCTTTAGAACCTTTCAGTGAATGTTGTGATTTTTCTTCTTCCAGGATCTTTGGAGGAGAACCTGAAGCATCACTCGGGTCTCCTGGATCTCCACGCCGCTCAGCTCAGTCACAACAGGCAGCACCTGCAGGAGCTCGAGGCCACGTCCTACGACGGCAAACTGATCTGGAAGATCAAGGACTTCAGGAACAGGAGCGAAGCCGAGGTCAGAGGTCAGCCGCCGTGCCTGAGCAGCGTGCCCTTCTACACCGGACGCTGCGGATACAAAATGGCCTCCAAGGTTTATCTGAACGGGGACGGGGAGGGACGGGGGACTCACCTGTCCCTTTACGTGGTCCTGATGCCGGGGGACTTTGACGCTCTGCTGCAGTGGCCTTTCAGACAGACCGTGTCTCTGTCGGTTCTGGATCAAAGCGGTGCCGGTAACCACCGGACCCTCAGCTTCAGACCCGACCCGACGTCCAAAAGCTTCCAGCGACCCGCCGGTGAATCGGTCAGCAGCGTGGCGGTTGGATTCCCATGTTTCCTTCCTCTCAACGACCTGGAAACTCCACAGAACACGGCCTACGTCGACGACGACACGCTGTTCGTGAAGGTGAAGGTGGACATGGCAGGTTTGGAACCGCTGTAGGCTTTTGTCCCCTACCTCCTCAGGTGCACGGTTACATTGTCATGGCACTTTGGCACCATTAAGTGGCCAGTTTGTTGTAACTGTAACGAAGGAAGAGTTTTGGGAAATATGGGAAAGTTACAAATTCAGATTGATTCCAATGTTGAACTTTCCGGATTGTTTAATGGAGAACGAGGTCACTCATAATTATTTAACGCCTGCTTACTTGAGATCATGGGCGACACGGTGGTGTGGTGGTTAGCACTGTCGACTCACAGCGAGAGGGTTCCTGGTTTGAATCCCTTCTGTGTGGAGTTTGCATGTTGTCCCCGTGTCTGCGTGGGTTTTCTCCGGGTTCTCCGGTTTCCTCCCACAGTCCAAAGACGTGCAGGTGTTGGGTTCATTGATGACTCTAAATCACCCGTAGGTGTGAATGGTTGTCTGTCTCTGTTCGTCTCTATGTGTCCTGTGATAGACTGGCGTCCTGTCCAGGGTGGACCCCGCCTCACGCCCGATGTCAGCTGGGATCGGCTCCAGCCCCCGAGACCCCGACAGGGACAAGAGGCTGAAGATGAATGGATGAACTGGAGATCATGACGTAATAATTTCAGAACTACGTTGGTGTTTGTTGGTTCTCTGCACAACATTGGTACGATCTCTTACACCAGTGGACCCCCCATGGTCCCCCTTCAGCGGAGATTCGACGTCTTACAGTCGACTGACATACGTGGAACACACTCACATTACTGCACAGTACTTGTGTTGTTGTTGTTGTTGTTGTTGTTGTTATACGTAGAAAATATGGATGAGAAGAGCCTGATGTGTTACAGAAGCCTGTGATCAGCATGTTTGAGTGTTTAGGGTTAAATGTGATCCTGAACGACACCAACACAGGGGAGGGTCTGGAGGGTCTGGACTGAGGGTCTGGAGGGTCTGGAGGGTCTGGAGGGTTGGAGGGTCTGGAGGGTCTGGAGGGTCTGGAGGGTTGGAGGGTCTGGAGGGTTGGAGGACCTGGAGGGTCTGGAGGGTCTGGAGGGTCTGGACTGAGGGTCTGGAGGGTCTGGAGGGTCTGGAGAGTCTGGAGGGTCTGGAGGGTGGGAGGGTTGGAGGGTTGGAGGGTCTGGAGGGTCTGGAGGGTCTGGAGGACCTGGAGGGTCTGGAGGGTCTGGAGGGTTGGAGGGTCTGGAGGGTTGGAGGGTCTGGAGGGTTGGAGGGTCTGGAGGGTCTGGAGGGTTGGAGGGTCTGGAGGGTCTGGAGGGTCTGGAGGGTCTGGAGGGTTGGAGGGTCTGGAGGGTTTGGAGGGTTGGAGCGTCTGGAGGGTCTGGAGGGTCTGGAGGGTTGGAGGGTCTGGAGGGTCTGGAGGGTCTGGAGGGTCTGGAGGGTTGGAGGGTCTGGAGGGTCTGGAGGGTTGGAGGGTCTGGAGGGTTGGAGGGTTGGAGGGTCTGGAGGGTCTGGAGGGTTGGAGCGTCTGGAGGGTCTGGAGGATCTGGAGGGTCTGGAGGGTCTGGAGGGTTGGAGGGTCTGGAGGGTTGGAGGGTCTGGAGGGTCTGGAGGGTCTGGAGGACCTGGAGCGTCTGGAGGGTCTGGAGGGTCTGGAGGGTCTGGAGGGTTGGAGGGTCTGGAGGGTTGGAGGGTCTGGAGGGTCTGGAGGGTCTGGAGGGTTGGAGGGTCTGGAGGGTTGGAGGACCTGGAGGGTCTGGAGGGTCTGGAGGGTCTGGACTGAGGGTCTGGAGGGTCTGGAGGGTCTGGAGAGTCTGGAGGGTCTGGAGGGTGGGAGGGTTGGAGGGTTGGAGGGTCTGGAGGGTCTGGAGGGTCTGGAGGACCTGGAGGGTCTGGAGGGTCTGGAGGGTTGGAGGGTCTGGAGGGTTGGAGGGTCTGGAGGGTTGGAGGGTCTGGAGGGTCTGGAGGGTTGGAGGGTCTGGAGGGTCTGGAGGGTCTGGAGGGTCTGGAGGGTTGGAGGGTCTGGAGGGTTTGGAGGGTTGGAGCGTCTGGAGGGTCTGGAGGGTCTGGAGGGTTGGAGGGTCTGGAGGGTCTGGAGGGTCTGGAGGGTCTGGAGGGTTGGAGGGTCTGGAGGGTCTGGAGGGTTGGAGGGTCTGGAGGGTTGGAGGGTTGGAGGGTCTGGAGGGTCTGGAGGGTTGGAGCGTCTGGAGGGTCTGGAGGATCTGGAGGGTCTGGAGGGTCTGGAGGGTTGGAGGGTCTGGAGGGTTGGAGGGTCTGGAGGGTCTGGAGGGTCTGGAGGACCTGGAGCGTCTGGAGGGTCTGGAGGGTCTGGAGGGTCTGGAGGGTTGGAGGGTCTGGAGGGTTGGAGGGTCTGGAGGGTCTGGAGGGTCTGGAGGACCTGGAGCGTCTGGAGGGTCTGGAGGGTCTGGAGGGTCTGGAGGGTCTGGAGGGTTGGAGGGTCTGGAGGGTTGGAGGGTCTGGAGGGTCTGGAGGGTTGGAGGGTCTGGAGGGTTGGAGGGTCTGGAGGGTCTGGAGGGTTGGAGGGTCTGGAGGGTCTGGAGGGTTGGAGGGTCTGGAGGGTCTGGAGGGTTGGAGGGTCTGGAGGGTCTGGAGGGTTGGAGGGTCTGGAGGGTCTGGAGGGTTGGAGGGTCTGGAGGGTTGGAGGGTCTGGAGGGTCTGGAGGGTCTGGAGGGGAGACATTTGGACACTGAATAAAAAAAACACTTTAAATAAATTCATGTAAAGCGTGACTATTTATTATTATGGGTGTAAAGATTCACAGCGAGCACAAGACGCAGGTCTCAGGTGCAGCGGCTCCAGCCTCTGATCCTGGATCTGGGGGATCCTGAGGCGTTCCCAGGCCAGTGTGGAGATCTAATCTCTCCACCTGGTCCTGGGTCTTCCCCGAGGCCTCCTCCCAGCTGGACGTGCCTGGAACACCTCCCTAGGGAGGCGCCCAGGGTTCATCCAGACCAGATGATCCTGAACCACCTCAACTGGCTCAACTGCTGCAGTAACAGCAGCAGCAGCAGCAGCAGCAGCAGCAGTAACAGCAGCAGCAGCAGCAGCAGCAGCAGCAGCAGCAGCAGCAGCAGCAGTAACAGCAGCAGCAGCAGCAGCAACAGCAGCAGCAGCAGCAGCAGCAGCAGCAGCAGCAGTAACGGCAGCAGCAACAGCAGCAGCAGCAGCAGTAACAGCAGCAGCAGCAGCAGCAGCAGTAACAGCAGCAGCAGCAGCAGTAACAGCAGCAGCAGCAGCAGCAGTAACAGCAGCAGCAGTGATGGACGGGCAGTTATTTAAAGGTGTAACGTGACTCCTGCAGGATGAGCTGCTCTCCACCACCGCAGCAGCAGCAGCAGCAGCAGCAGCAGCAGCAGCAGCTGCAGCAGCAGCTATTCTTGGAGCTTTTGTTGTGCAGACGGTCGCGACGCTGACGACATGTGGAAGGTCAAACGTGAGTGTACGTGTGCTCTTTCAACATTTGAACAAACTCAACGCTCGGTTCTGATTTATGAGCGGAGGAAGTCGACGCACGGAGCTGAGCTGCGTCTCTGATGTTTCCTCCACCACTCTACAGGATTCACTCTGATCGATGACTGTTAAACTCTTCTGTTGCAGCTCCGGTGGTCTTTCCTATGGAGACGAGGTACCGCCCCATTTTGGAGGTAATCATTACGACCCTACCCTCGTGAGTCCATCCTGACCCCTGACCCCTGACCCCTGACCCCCGACCCCTGCTGTGTTTCCCTCCCAGATCAGTTTGGTGACGTATGACGGAGTAAACGTGTTGAAGTTTCTCAGTTTGAACCAATCACGTTGGTTTCTTTGGTGTGTTTAAGTGAAACAGAAGAGACTGTTGAGTGTGAACAACATGGAGGCTTCCACGGATGAGATGAGCAGCTATGGAGCAAGCCGCTCACTAACTCTTTGTTCTCTGGATCCTTCTGTTGAATATGGACCGGGCTCCTGAAATTGGGACTTTGGCTCCTAGAGGACACTTTAACACACGTTTATGCTCCTAGAGGACACTTTAGCACACGTTTATGCTCCTAGAGGACACTTTAGCACACGTTTATGCTCCTAGAGGACACTTTAGCACACGTTAATGCTCCTAGAGGACACTTTAACACACGTTTATGCTCCTAGAGGACACTTTAGCACACGTTTATGCTCCTAGAGGACACTTTAGCACACGTTTATGCTCCTAGAGGACACTTTAACACACGTTTATGCTCCTAGAGGACACTTTAACACACGTTTATGCTCCTAGAGGACACTTTAGCACACGTTTATGCTCCTAGAGGACACTTTAACACACGTTTATGCTCCTAGAGGACACTTTAGCACACGTTTATATTCCTAGAGGACACTTTAACACGCGTTTATGCTCCTAGAGGACACTTTAGCACACGTTTATGCTCCTAGAGGACACTTTAACACACGTTTATGCTCCTAGAGGACACTTTAGCACACGTTTATGCTCCTAGAGGACACTTTAGCACACGTTAATGCTCCTAGAGGACACTTTAACACACGTTTATGCTCCTAGAGGACACTTTAGCACACGTTTATGCTCCTAGAGGACACTTTAGCACACGTTTATGCTCCTAGAGGACACTTTAGCACGCGTTTATGCTCCTAGAGGACACTTTAGCACACGTTTATGCTCCTAGAGGACACTTTAACACACGTTTATGCTCCTAGAGGACACTTTAGCACACGTTTATGCTCCTAGAGGACACTTTAGCACACGTTTATGCTCCTAGAGGACACTTTAACACACGTTTATGCTCCTAGAGGACACTTTAGCACACGTTTATGCTCCTAGAGGACACTTTAACACACGTTTATGCTCCTAGAGGACACTTTAGCACACGAAGCTTTGCCTCCACGCTGTTAGCACGTCACACGCTTCACTCATCTGATTGGTTGGTTTGGCCCGTGTGTTGGTGACAGACAGATGGTTTATCCAATCAGAAACCAGGATTTTCACCCCTTCACAAAGACCTTTGAACCAGAGTTCAGATGGATCTGCTGAGACCAGGAGAACCAGGAGTCGTGTTGTTATGAAGTAACAGATGTGAGACACGGCTCACGTGACGGGATGAAGACAAACCACTTAAACGTCCTTCGTACTTAAAGCACTTCCTGTTTCCTGTCCAACAGAGTCTGGTCCCCCCTGACCCCAGGTCCCGGTTCCACCTGAGACGATGTTCTCCTGACGACGAGTTCCCCGACCTCTGCAGGAACTGCACCTGGATGGGACGGATCCTCACGCCGGCCATGTACCGCCGACAGTTCCACCGCTCTACGCACAGCGGGGTGATCTTTGATGATGTCATCCGCCCGGGCCTGGAGGAGCCAGGTGATGTCAGCGTGATGTCAGCGTGATGTCAGCGTCAGGTGACTCTAAGTGAACGTGCTTAAACTGTGTTGATGTCCTTTGTGTTGATGAAGGTGACCGCTGCGGTCCCGTGTCGGTGGGCTGTGTCGCAGGCGACGCTCAGTCCTACGTCCTGTTCTGTGACTTCTTTGACCGAGTCATCGAGGCGCATCACGGACACAAGGTCACCAGCAGGACGCCGGAGAGCGACTGCAACTACGACAACCTGAAGGTAGCTGGTCAGAGCACAGACCAACCCAGCACCAGATGAACTCATGATCTTCTCCAAGACCTAAGCGAGTACTTTTGTTTAGACGTAACCGAGTAACGTCTGTTTGTCTGAATTCATGACGCGACTCCCAGACTATTGTGAAGCTGCAGCTACTAAACCGTATCTACCAGGTCAATAACAGCTGATAACGGCCATTTAATGGAGCGATAACGCGTTGAAAGGAGCTGATTAGTTGAGGTGGTTCAGGATCATCTGGTCTGGATGAACCCTGGGCGCCTCCCTAGGGAGGTGTTCCAGGCACGTCCAGCTGGGAGGAGGCCTCGGGGAAGACCCAGGACCAGGTGGAGAGATTAGATCTCCACACTGGCCTGGGAACGCCTCAGGATCCCCCAGTTAGAGCTGGTTAATGTGGCCCGGGAAAGGGAAGTTTGGGGTCCCTGCTGGAGCTGCTGCCCCTGAGACCTGATCCAGGACCAGAGGCTGAAGCTGCTGCCCCTGAGACCTGATCCAGGACCAGAGGCTGGAGCTGCTGCCCCTGAGACCTGATCCAGAGTCAGAGGCTGGAGCTGCTGCCCCTGAGACCTGATCCAGGATCAGAGGCTGAAGATGAGATGCGATAACGTCCGAGGCAGGTGCACTCGAACGTTTTTAGAGCGCCCTCCCACTGTGCCTCCGTCACAGGTTAGAGCGCCCTCCCACTGTGCCTCCGCCCCGTGCCCCGTGCTTTAGGGTCCTTGTCCCCCCCTCCAGGCCCGTTTGTACTCACACTACCTGGGCCTCGGAGAATGCTTCTTGCTGCCTATACGTCATCACGCCGTAACACGTCACACGCATTGATGACGTCATGGCGATGCGTGGCTTTGTTTCCAGATCTTTCCGTAGACCTCGGAGTTTTTGTGCGTCTTGTCGACTGTTTTTGAATCTTTTCATCGACCAAATCTGCAGTAAACACTCCACCTCCGCATCACACCAACGTGAACCTTTCACCGCCATTGTTTGAAATGTCCGCGCATGGTCCCTCCTTCTTTTTTCTACGTCCCAACAGGCGCACAGGAAATGACCTCAGAACCGCCGTAGGCCTCGTGCTCGTACACGTGCGCACGCTCGTGCTCGTACACGTGCAAACGTGCTTTACTAAAGCCCACCTCTCCCAAACGGGCCGTGGACGGCAAGCGTGCCGCTCCTAGACGTGGTACGGTTGCACTCACACTGGTCAAAGGAACCAGACTTTAGCCGAGACACGTGCTGGGGCACGGGACGGAGGCACAGTGGGAGGGCGCCCTAACAGAAATCTGTTTGTGTGTGTGTGCAGGCGGGGGATGACTTGGACAGGTCGTACGCTGTACGCTGTGAGATGAGCGTCGTTCGAGGCGTTGACGACTTCTGCTTCCCGACGCACTGCAGCCGAGGCGAGCGCAGACGGCTCCTCCGCCTGGCCAGCAGAGGTACTGCACGTCCGTGTCTCACAGCAGGTTTGATTCTCAGCGATGTGAAGACACAAAAACCAGCAGGAGACCCGTGTGTCCTGTTTGTCTCAGCTCTGCAGCGGCTGGACGAGGACGAGCTGCCGGGTCGACTCCTCTCACTGGAGGAGCTGAACCAGGAGCAGCAGAGGGAACTCAACCTGGAGCCTCCGTCCTCCGCCCAGCTCCGCATCGGCGTGGCCCGGGACTGGCCCGATGCCAGGGCCGTGTGGTCAGTCTGGTTTCTTCCCTTGAGTCTTTTTATCGCAGCGTGTTGAGAAGGACTCATGTCAAACATGAGTCCTTGTTTCAGGGTGAGCAAAGACGGGAGTCTGGTGGTCTGGGTCAACACGGAGGACCACCTGAGACTCGTGTGCACACGAGACGATGCCAACATCACAGAGACCTTTAAATGCATCTACACCAACCTGCAGAAGGTCAGTGACGGGAGGCTGGAGCTGCTGCCCCTGAGACCTGATCCAGGACCAGAGGCTGGAGCTGCTGCCCCTGAGACCTGATCCAGGATCAGAGGCTGGAGCTGCTGCCCCTGAGACCTGATCCAGGATCAGAGGCTGGAGCTGCTGCCCCTGAGACCTGATCCAGGATCAGAGGCTGGAGCTGCTGCCCCTGAGACCTGATCCAGGATCAGAGGCTGGAGCTGCTGCCCCTGAGACCTGATCCAGGATCAGAGGCTGGAGCTGCTGCCCCTGAGACCTGATCCAGGATCAGAGGCTGGAGCTGCTGCCCCTGAGACCTGATCCAGGACCAGAGGCTGGAGCTGCTGCCCCTGAGACCTGATCCTGGATCAGAGGCTGGAGCTGCTGCCCCTGAGACCTGATCCAGGACCAGAGGCTGGAGCTGCTGCCCCTGAGACCTGCTGCCCCTGAGACCTGATCCAGGATCAGAGGCTGGAGCTGCTGCCCCTGAGACCTGATCCAGGATCAGAGGCTGGAGCTGCTGCCCCTGAGACCTGATCCAGGATCAGAGGCTGGAGCTGCTGCCCCTGAGACCTGATCCAGGATCAGAGGCTGGAGCTGCTGCCCCTGAGACCTGATCCAGGATCAGAGGCTGGAGCTGCTGCCCCTGAGACCTGATCCAGGATCAGAGGCTGGAGCTTCTGCCCCTGAGACCTGATCCAGGATCAGAGGCTGGAGCTTCTGCCCCTGAGTCACAAAATTCCTGCGGCTAAAAAAAGAGTGTACGACCTTTGACCTGCTCCTCTGCGCGTGGTTCCAGCTGGAGGAGGTCTACAGGGAGCTCCGGCACCCGTTCACCTGGAAGCAGCAGCTGGGGTGGGTGAGCAGCTCCCCGGGCGACGTGGGGACGGGTCTGAGGATCAGGGTCCACCTCAAACTGCAACGCCTCCCCAAACACCGACGCCTGCAGGACGTCCTGAGGAGGCTGAGGCTCCGCATGGAACCGACAGGTACTGGGTACGCTTAGACCACTAAAGGAGACCGTTAAGCTTAGACCACTAAAGGAGACCGTTAAGTTTAGACACTAAAGGAGACCGTTAAGCTTAGACCACTAAAGGAGACGGGTACGCTTAGACCACTAAAGGAGACCGTTAAGCTTAGACCACTAAAGGAGACCGTTAAGCTTAGACCACTAAAGGAGACGGTTAAGCTTAGACCACTAAAGGAGACCGTTAAGTTTAGTCACTAAAGGAGACGGTTAAGTTTAGACGTCTAAAGGAGACGGTTAAGTTTAGTCACTAAAGGAGACGGTTAAGTTTAGACGTCTAAAGGAGACGGTTAAGTTTAGACCACTAAAGGAGACGGTTAAGTTTAGTCTCTAAAGGAGACGGTTAAGTTTAGACACTAAAGGAGACGGTTAAGTTTAGACACT
>NW_028154814.1:15000-32494 GCF_963691815.1 Echiichthys vipera | reverse complement strand
GGAACCAGAGTCAGGAACCAGAGTCAGGAGCCAGAGTCAGGAACCAGAGTCAGGAACCAGAGTCAGGAGCCAGAGTCAGGAGCCAGAGTCAGGAACCAGAGTCAGGAACCAGAGTCAGGAGCCAGAGTCAGGAGCCAGAGTCAGGAACCAGAGTCAGGAGCCAGAGTCAAGAACCAGAGTCAGGAGCCAGAGTCAAGAACCAGAGTCAGGAACCAGAGTCAGGAACCAGAGTCAGGAGCCAGGGTCAGGAACCAGAGTCAGGAGCCAGAGTCAAGAACCAGAGTCAGGAGCCAGAGTCAGGAGCCAGAGTCAGGAACCAGAGTCAGGAGCCAGGAACCAGAGTCAGGAGCCAGAGTCAGGAACCAGAGTCAGGAACCAGAGTCAGGAGCCAGAGTCAGGAACCAGAGTCAGGAACCAGAGTCAGGAACCAGAGTCAGGAGCCAGAGTCAGGAACCAGAGTCAGGAGCCAGAGTCAGGAACCAGAGTCAGGAACCAGAGTCAGGAACCAGAGTCAGGAACCAGAGTCAGGAACCAGAGTCAGGAGCCAGAGTCAGGAGCCAGAGTCAGGAGCCAGAGTCTGGAACCAGAGTCTGGAACCAGAGTCAGGAGCCAGAGTCAGGAACCAGAGTCAGGAACCAGAGTCAGGAACCAGAGTCAGGAACCAGAGTCAGGAGCCAGAGTCAGGAACCAGAGTCAGGAACCAGAGTCAGGAGCCAGAGTCAGGAGCCAGAGTCAGGAACCAGAGTCAGGAACCAGAGTCAGGAGCCAGAGTCAGGAGCCAGAGTCAGGAACCAGAGTCAGGAACCAGAGTCAGGAACCAGAGTCAGGAGCCAGAGTCAGGAACCAGAGTCAGGAACCAGAGTCAGGAGCCAGAGTCAGGAGCCAGAGTCAGGAACCAGAGTCAGGAACCAGAGTCAGGAGCCAGAGTCAGGAGCCAGAGTCAGGAACCAGAGTCAGGAGCCAGAGTCAAGAACCAGAGTCAGGAGCCAGAGTCAAGAACCAGAGTCAGGAACCAGAGTCAGGAACCAGAGTCAGGAGCCAGAGTCAGGAACCAGAGTCAGGAGCCAGAGTCAAGAACCAGAGTCAGGAGCCAGAGTCAGGAGCCAGAGTCAGGAACCAGAGTCAGGAGCCAGGAACCAGAGTCAGGAGCCAGAGTCAGGAACCAGAGTCAGGAACCAGAGTCAGGAGCCAGAGTCAGGAACCAGAGTCAGGAACCAGAGTCAGGAACCAGAGTCAGGAGCCAGAGTCAGGAACCAGAGTCAGGAGCCAGAGTCAGGAACCAGAGTCAGGAACCAGAGTCAGGAACCAGAGTCAGGAACCAGAGTCAGGAACCAGAGTCAGGAGCCAGAGTCAGGAGCCAGAGTCAGGAGCCAGAGTCTGGAACCAGAGTCTGGAACCAGAGTCAGGAGCCAGAGTCAGGAACCAGAGTCAGGAGCCAGAGTCAGGAACCAGAGTCAGGAACCAGAGTCAGGAACCAGAGTCAGGAACCAGAGTCAGGAACCAGAGTCAGGAGCCAGAGTCAGGAGCCAGAGTCAGGAACCAGAGTCAGGAGCCAGAGTCAGGAACCAGAGTCAGGAGCCAGAGTCAGGAACCAGAGTCAGGAGCCAGAGTCAGGAACCAGACTCAGGAACCAGAACCAGAGTCAGGAACCAGAGTCAGGAACCAGACTCAGGAACCAGAGTCAGGAACCAGAGTCAGGAACCAGAGTCAGGAACCAGAGTCAGGAACCAGAGTCAGGAGCCAGAGTCGGGAGCCAGGAACCAGAGTCAGGAGCCAGAGTCAGGAACCAGACTCAGGAACCAGAACCAGAGTCAGGAGCCAGAGTCAGGAACCAGACTCAGGAACCAGAGTCAGGAACCAGAGTCAGGAACCAGAGTCGGGAGCCAGGAACCAGAGTCAGGAGCCAGAGTCAGGAACCAGAGTCAGGAACCAGAGTCAGGAACCAGGAACCAGAGTCAGGAACCAGAGTCAGGAACCAGAGTCAGGAACCAGAGTCGGGAGCCAGAGTCAGGAACCAGAGTCAGGAACCAGAGTCAGGAACCAGAGTCAGGAGCCAGAGTCAGGAACCAGAGTCAGGAACCAGAGTCAGGAACCAGAGTCGGGAGCCAGAGTCAGGAACCAGAGTCAGGAACCAGAGTCAGGAGCCAGAGTCAGGAACCAGAGTCAGGAACCAGGAACCAGAGTCAGGAACCAGAGTCAGGAACCAGAGTCAGGAACCAGAGTCGGGAGCCAGAGTCAGGAACCAGAGTCAGGAACCAGAGTCAGGAACCAGAGTCAGGAGCCAGAGTCAGGAGCCAGAGTCAGGAGCCGGAGGAACCAGAGTCAGGAACCAGAGTCAGGAGCCAGAGTCAGGAGCCGGAGGAGCCAGAGTCAGGAGCCAGAGTCAGGAACCAGAGTCAGGAACCAGAGTCAGGAACCAGGAACCAGAGTCAGGAACCAGAGTCAGGAACCAGAGTCAGGAACCAGAGTCAGGAACCAGAGTCAGGAGCCAGAGTCAGGAGCCAGAGTCAGGAGCCAGAGTCAGGAGCCAGAGTCAGGAGCCAGAGTCAAGAACCACAGTCAGGAACCAGAGTCAGGAGCCAGAGTCAGGAGCCAGAGTCAGGAGCCAGAGTCAGGAACCAGAGTCAGGAGCCAGACTCAGGAACCAGAGTCGGGAACCAGAGTCAGGAACCAGAGTCAGGAGCCAGAGTCAGGAACCAGAGTCAGGAACCAGAGTCAGGAGCCAGAGTCAGGAGCCAGAGTCAGGAGCCAGAGTCAGGAGCCAGAGTCAGGAACCAGACTCAGGAACCAGACTCAGGAACCAGACTCAGGAACCAGACTCAGGACTAAACTACACTCTTAACCGGACAAAGATACCAAGGTGACTGTCTCTCACCCTCATGGGGTGGATGTCGGCGTACGGCGGCTTCCCCTCCGCCATCTCTATCGCCGTGATCCCCAGGGACCAGATGTCGGCCACGCAGTTGTAGCCCATCTCCTGGATGACCTCCGGGGCCATCCAGAAGGGCGTGCCGATCACCGTGTTCCTCTTCGCCATGGTGTCCTGGGGGGGGGGGGGGACAGAGAGAGAGACCCTCAAACCGGGGTTGGGTCTCGGGGGCAGAAGCTCCAGCAGGGGGACCCGAACTTCCCTTTCCCCGGGGGCCTCGTTGGCCAGCTTTCAGGTCTCGAGTCTCTGAGGGGAAGTCCGAGTCAAGTCTCGGGTCTCTGAGGGGAAGTCCGAGTCGAGTCTCGAGTGTCTGAGGGGAAGTCCGAGTCAAGTCTCGAGTGTCTGAGGGGAAGTCCGAGTCAAGTCTCGAGTCTCTGAGGGGAAGTCCGAGTCAAGTCTCGAGTCTCTGAGGGGAAGTCCGAGTCAAGTCTCTGAGGGGAAGTCCGAGTCGAGTCTCGAGTGTCTGAGGGGAAGTCTGAGTCAGGTCTCTGAGGGGAAGTCCGAGTCAGGACTCGAGTGTCTGAGGGGAAGTCCGAGTCAGGTCTCTGAGGGGAAGTCCGAGTCAAGTCTCGAGTCTCTGAGGGGAAGTCCGAGTCAAGTCTCGGGTCTCTGAGGGGAAGTCCGAGTCGAGTCTCGAGTGTCTGAGGGGAAGTCCGAGTCAAGTCTCGAGTGTCTGAGGGGAAGTCCGAGTCAAGTCTCGAGTCTCTGAGGGGAAGTCCGAGTCAAGTCTCGAGTCTCTGAGGGGAAGTCCGAGTCAAGTCTCTGAGGGGAAGTCCGAGTCGAGTCTCGAGTGTCTGAGGGGAAGTCTGAGTCAGGTCTCTGAGGGGAAGTCCGAGTCAGGACTCGAGTGTCTGAGGGGAAGTCCGAGTCAGGTCTCTGAGGGGAAGTCCGAGTCAAGTCTCGAGTCTCTGAGGGGAAGTCCGAGTCAAGTCTCGAGTCTCTGAGGGGAAGTCCAAGTCAAGTCTCTGAGGGGAAGTCCGAGTCGAGTCTCTGAGGGGAAGTCCGAGTCAAGTCTCTGAGGGGAAGTCCGAGTCAGGTCTCGAGTCTCTGAGGGGAAGTCCGACTCGAGTCTCTGAGGGGAAGTCCGAGTCAAGTCTCTGAGGGGAAGTCCGAATCAAGTCACGAGGGGAAGTCCGAGTCAAGTCCCTGAGGGGAAGTCCGAGTCGAGTCTCGAGTCTCTGAGGGGAAGTCCGAATCGAGTCTCTGAGGGGAAGTCCGAGTCGAGTCTCTGAGGGGAAGTCCGAGTCGAGTCTCTGAGGGGAAGTCCGAGTCAGGTCTCTGAGGGGAAGTCCGAGTCAGGTCTCTGAGGGGAAGTCCGAGTCAAGTCTCGAGTCTCTGAGGGGAAGTCCGAGTCAGGTCTCTGAGGGGAAGTCCGAGTCAGGACTCGAGTCTCTGAGGGGAATTCCGAGTCAAGTCTCAAGTCTCTGAGGGGAAGTCCGAGTCAAGTCTCAAGTCTCTGAGGGGAAGTCCGAGTCAAGTCTCAAGTCTCTGAGGGGAAGTCCGAGTCAGGTCTCGAGTCTCTGAGGGGAAGTCTGAGTCAAGTCTCGAGTGTCTGAGGGGAAGTCCGAGTCAGGTCTCGAGTCTCTGAGGGGAAGTCCGAGTCAAGTCTCGAGTCTCTGAGGGGAAGTCCGAGTCAAGTCTCTGAGGGGAAGTCCGAGTCAGGTCTCTGAGGGGAAGTCCGAGTCAGGTCTCGAGTCTCTGAGGGGAAGTCTGAGTCAAGTCTCTGAGGGGAAGTCCGAGTCGAGTCTCTGAGGGGAAGTCCGAGTCAAGTCTCGAGTGTCCGAGGGGAAGTCCGAGTCAAGTCTCGAGTCTCTGAGGGGAAGTCCGAGTCGAGTCTCTGAGGGGAAGTCCGAGTCAAGTCTCGAGTCTCTGAGGGGAAGTCCGAGTCGAGTCTCTGAGGGGAAGTCCGAGTCAAGTCTCTGAGGGGAAGTCCGAGTCAGGTCTCTGAGGGGAAGTCCGAGTCAAGTCTCTGAGGGGAAGTCCGAGTCAGGTCTCTGAGGGGAAGTCCGAGTCAAGTCTCGAGTCTCTGAGGGGAAGTCCGAGTCGAGTCTCTGAGGGAAGTCCGAGTCATGTCTCTGAGGGGAAGTCCGAGTCAAGTCTCTGAGGGGAAGTCCGAGTCAAGTCTCTGAGGGGAAGTCCGAGTCAGGTCTCTGAGGGGAAGTCCGAGTCAGGTCTCAAGTCTCTGAGGGGAAGTCCGAGTCAAGTCTCTGAGGGGAAGTCCGAGTCAAGTCTCTGAGGGGAAGTCCGAGTCAAGTCTCTGAGGGGAAGTCCGAGTCAAGTCTCTGAGGGGAAGTCCGAGTCAAGTCTCGGAGGGGAAGTCCGAGTCGAGTCTCTGAGGGGAAGTCCGAGTCGAGTCTCTGAGGGGAAGTCCGAGTCGAGTCTCTGAGGGGAAGTCCGAGTCGAGTCTCTGAGGGGAAGTCCGAGTCGAGTCTCTGAGGGGAAGTCCGAGTCAAGTCTCTGAGGGGAAGTCCGAGTCGAGTCTCTGAGGGGAAGTCCGAGTCAAGTCTCTGAGGGGAAGTCCGAGTCAGGTCTCTGAGGGGAAGTCCGAGTCGAGTCTCTGAGGGGAAGTCCGAGTCGAGTCTCTGAGGGGAAGTCCGAGTCGAGTCTCTGAGGGGAAGTCCGAGTCAAGTCTCTGAGGGGAAGTCCGAGTCAGGTCTCTGAGGGGAAGTCCGAGTCAGGTCTCAAGTCTCTGAGGGGAAGTCCGAGTCAGGTCTCAAGTCTCTGAGGGGAAGTCCGAGTCAGGTCTCAAGTCTCTGAGGGGAAGTCCGAGTCAAGTCTCTGAGGGGAAGTCCGAGTCAGGTCTCTGAGGGGAAGTCCGAGTCAGGTCTCAAGTCTCTGAGGGGAAGTCCGAGTCAGGTCTCTGAGGGGAAGTCCGAGTCAAGTCTCTGAGGGGAAGTCCGAGTCAAGTCTCTGAGGGGAAGTCCGAGTCAAGTCTCTGAGGGGAAGTCCGAGTCGAGTCTCTGAGGGGAAGTCCGAGTCCGGTCTCGAGTCTCTGAGGGGAAGTCCGAGTCGAGTCTCTGAGGGGAAGTCCGAGTCGAGTCTCTGAGGGGAAGTCCGAGTCAGGTCTCTGAGGGGAAGTCCGAGTCAAGTCTCGAGTCTCTGAGGGGAAGTCCGAGTCAGGTCTCGAGTCTCTGAGGGGAAGTCCGAGTCAGGTCTCGAGTCTCTGAGGGGAAGTCCGAGTCAGGTCTCGAGTCTATGAGGGGAAGTCCGAGTCAAGTCTCAAGTCTCTGAGGGAAAGTCCGAGTCAGGTCTCGAGTCTCTGAGGGGAAGTCCGAGTCAGGTCTCGAGTCTCTGAGGGGAAGTCCAAGTCAAGTCTCTGAGGGGAAGTCCGAGTCAGGTCTCTGAGGGGAAGTCCGAGTCATGTCTCTGAGGGGAAGTCCGAGTCAAGTCTCGAGTCTCTGAGGGGAAGTCCGAGTCAGGTCTCAAGTCTCTGAGGGGAAGTCCGAGTCAAGCATTGAGGGGAAGTCCGAGTCACGTCTCCGAGGGGAAGTCCGAGTCAGGACTCTGAGGGGAAGTCCGAGTCACGTCTCCGAGGGGAAGTCTGAGTCGAGTCTCTGAGGGGAAGTCCGAGTCAGGTCTCTGAGGGGAAGTCCGAGTCAAGTCTCGAGTCTCTGAGGGGAAGTCCGAGTCAGGTCTCAAGTCTCTGAGGGGAAGTCCGAGTCAAGACTCTGAGGGGAAGTCCGAGTCAGGTCTCGAGTCTCTGAGGGGAAGTCCGAGTCAAGTCTCGAGTGTCTGAGGGGAAGTCCGAGTCAAGTCTCGAGTCTCTGAGGGGAAGTCCGAGTCAAGTCTCGAGTCTCTGAGGGGAAGTCCGAGTCGAGTCTCTGAGGGGAAGTCCGAGTCGAGTCTCTGAGGGGAAGTCCGAGTCAGGTCTCTGAGGGGAAGTCCGAGTCGAGTCTCTGAGGGGAAGTCCGAGTCAAGTCTCTGAGGGGAAGTCCGAGTCAAGTGTCCGAGGGGAAGTCCGAGTCGAGTCTCTGAGGGGAAGTCCGAGTCAAGTCTGAGGGGAAGTCCGAGTCAAGTCTCGAGTCTCTGAGGGGAAGTCCGAGTCAAGTCTCTGAGGGGAAGTCCGAGTCAAGTCTCTGAGGGGAAGTCCGAGTCAAGTCTCTGAGGGGAAGTCCCAGTCAAGTCTCGAGTCTCTGAGGGGAAGTCCGAGTCAAGTCTCGAGTCTCTGAGGGGAAGTCCGAGTCAAGTCTCGAGTCTCTGAGGGGAAGTCCGAGTCAAGTCTCGAGTCTCTGAGGGGAAGTCCGAGTCAGGTCTCGAGTGTCTGAGGGGAAGTCCGAGTCAGGTCTCGAGTCTCTGAGGGGAAGTCCGAGTCGGGTCTCTGAGGGGAAGTCCGAGTCAGGTCTCTGAGGGGAAGTCCGAGTCAGGTCTCGAGTCTCTGAGGGGAAGTCCGAGTCAGGACTCGAGTCTCTGAGGGGAAGTCCGAGTCAAGTCTCGAGTCTCTGAGGGGAAGTCCGAGTCGCTCACCGTGAGTTGCCCGGCGACCCCGAAGTCGGCGAGCTTGGCCTGACCCTCGGCGTTCAGCAGGATGTTCCCCGCTTTGATGTCTCGGTGGATCTTCCTCATGAAGTGCAGGTACTCCAGACCCTTCAGGGTGGACTGCAGGATGGCCGCAATCTCCTCTTCCGTTATCTGCAACACACACACACACACACACACACACGCGTACGCGTTACAGAGGCTACGTGACGCGAGCTAGGCGCCGTTAGCGACGCGCTAATCTCAGGATACGACACATATATCGCAATGTTTGGCCGACGATGTGATTGGATCTGATACGTTACGCTTCGTTTTTCAGTCGTTTTCTGGAAGGTTTTAAAGGGACGGTGTGATTTTTGGTTGAGTTTCAGTTTCGTTTTCCCCGTTAGGAGTGGAAACTTAAGCAAAATGACGAGAAATTTAAGCAAAGTGACGAGAAATTTAAGCAAAATGACGAGAAATTTAAGCAAAATGACTAAAACTTAAGTAAAATAACATAATTTCCTGCCTGTTGTCATGGAAACACGCGACTGTGTAGAGACAGAATTCACACTCCTATAAAAACATAATTTCCTGCCATTTGTCATGAAAACACGCGACCGCGTAGAGACAGAATTCACACTCCGATAAAAAAAATAAATTCCTGCCTGTTGTCATGGAAACACGCGACCGCGTAGAGACAGAATTCACACTCCAATAAAAAAACATAATTTCCTGCCTGTTGTCATGGAAACACGCGACCGTGTAGAGACGGAATTTACACGCCGATAAAAACATCGGTTCCTGCCTGTTGTCATGGAAACACGCGACCGTGTAGAGACAGAATTCACACTCATAAAAAAAACATCAGAAAACATCATTTGCTGCCTGTTGTCATGGAAACACGCAACCGCGTAGAGACAGAATTCACACTCCAATAAGAAACATCAGAAAACATAATTTGCTGCCTGTTGTCATGGAAACACGCGACCGTGTAGAGACAGAATTCACACGCCGATAAAAAAACATCTGAAAACATAATTTCCTGCATGTTGTCATGGAAACATGTGACCGTGTAGAGACAGAATTCACAATCTGATATAAAAACATCAGAAAACATAATTTCCTGCCTGTTGTCATGGAAACACGCTACCGTGTAGAGACAGAATTCACACTCCAATAAAAAAACATCGGAAAACATAATTTCCTGCCTGTTGTCATGGAAACGCGCGACCGCGTAGAGACTGAATTCACACTCCGATTAAAAAAAAACATCAGAAAACATAATTTCCTGCCCGTTGTCATGGAACCACGCGACCATGTAGAGACAGAATTTACACTTCGATAAAAACATAATTTCCTGCCTGTTGTCATGGAAACACGCGACCGTGTAGAGACAGAATTCACACTCCGCTCAAAAAACATCAGAAAACATAATTTCCTGCCTGTTGTCATGGAAACACGCGACCGCATAGAGACTGGAATTTACACTCAGATAGAAAACATAATTTCCTGCCTGTTGTCATGGAAACATGCGACTGTGTAGAGACAGAATTCACACTCCGATAAAAAAAAAAAACATAATTTCCTGCCTGTTGTCATGGAAACTCGCGACCGTGTAGAGACGGAATTTACACGTCGATTAAAAAACATCAGAAAATATAATTTCCCGCCTGTTGTCATGGAAACACGCGGCCGCGTAGAGACAGAATTCACACTCCGATTAAAAAAAACATCAGAAAACATAATTTCCTGCCTGTTGTCATGGAAACACGCGACCGTGTAGAGACAGAATTCACACTCCGATTAAAAAAACATCAGAAAACATAATTTCCTGCCTGTTGTCATGGAAACAAGCGACCGTGTAGAGACAGAATTTACACTCCGATAAGAAACATAATTTCCTGCCTGTTGTCATGGAAACATGTGACCGTGTAGAGACAGAATTTACACTCCGATAAAAAAAACCATAATTTGCTGCCTGTTGTCATGGAAACACACGACCGTGTAGAGACAGAATTCACACGCCAATAAAAAAAACAACGGAAAACAATTTCCTGCCTGTTGTCATGGAAACACAGAATTTGAGGCTGTGTGTAGTCTGTTTACTCGTTTGCGTCTGTCTTTATTAGTGACACAGTGTGTGTGTGTGTGTGTGTGTGTGTGTGTGTGTGTGTGTGTGTGTGTGTGTGTGTGTGTGTCTCGTTACCGTCTTGTTGCGTATCCGGATGATGTCAGACACCGAGCCGGCTCCGCAGTACTCCATCACGATCCACAGGTCGCTGTTTTTGAAGTAGCTGCCGTAGTAGCGCACCACATGCGGACTGAACACACAGAGAGGGGGATTCGAACACACGTCAGAATGTTTACAACATTTTCAGCCCACTGTGCGCCCTCCCGCTGTGCCTCCGTGCCCGCGCCCCGTGCTTTAGGGTCCCTAGACACGGTGCGGTTGCACGCACACTGGTCAAAGGAGCCGGACTCTACCCGTGGGACGTGTTTGGGGTGCGGTACGGAGGAACAGTGGGAGGGCGCCCTTAATGACATCAAAAACACATAAAAACAACACAGAAACACATGAAAACACCACAGAAACATATGAAAACACCACAGAAACACATGAAAACACCACAGAAACACATGAAAACACATGAAACCACCACAAAAACACATGAAAACACCACAAAAACAGATGAAAACACCACAAAAACACATGAAAACACCACAAAAACAGATGAAAACACCACAAAAACAGATGAAAACACCACAAAAACGACTAAAAACACATGAAAACACCACAAAAACGACTAAAAACAGTTGAAAACACCACAAAAACAGATGAAAACACCACAAAAACAGATGAAAACACCACAAAAACACATGAAAACACCACAAAAACGACTAAAAACAGATGAAAACAAGACAAAAACAGATGAAAACACCACAAAAACACATGAAAACACCACAAAAACGACTAAAAACAGATGAAAACAAGACAAAAACACATGGAAACACCACAAAAACACATGAAAACACCACAAAAACGACTAAAAACAGATGAAAACACCACAAAAAACACATGAAAACACCACAAAAACACATGAAAACACCACAAAAACACCACAAAAACACATGGAAACACCACAAAAACGACTAAAAACGGATGAAAACACCACAAAAACGACTGAAAACACATTAAAACACCACAAAAACACATGAAAACACCACAGAACCAGATGAAGACGGCACGGAGGCACAGTGGGAGTGTGCCCACTGCAGGACACTGCCGGTGTTACCTGTTGCACTGCTGCATGATGGAGATCTCCTTGATGATCTCCTGGAGGTCCGACTCCACGGGGACCTGCTTGATCGCCACGATGTCCCCGGTGTCTTTGACGTGGGCTTTGAACACGCAGCCGTACGAGCTGAGGACACACACACACACACACACACACACAGACACACACACACACACACACACACACACACACACACACAGACGCACACACACACACACACACACAGACACACACAGAGACACAGACGCACGGACACACACATACACACACGCACACACAGGGACACAGACAGACGCACACACACACACACACACACACACACACACGCACACACACGCACGGACACGCACGCGCACACACACACACACACACACACACACACACACACACACACACACACACACACACACACACACACACACACACACACACACACACACACACACACACACACACACACACACACACACACACACACACACACACACACACACACACACACACACATAATAATTAACGACATAAGATAAAAGATAAAGATAATAATAAAATAAAGAGAATTAGAAATAAGATAAAAGTTTAAAAATTTCAAAATAAAATAAAGAAAATTCAAAATAAGATAAAAAAAATTAAAAAATTAAAATTAAAAAATAAAGAAAATTACAAATAAAAGAAAATTAAAAAAAATAAAGATGAAAATAAAAAAGAACATTTTAAATAAGATAAATATTAAAAAATTAAAATTAAAATAAATACAATTAAAAATAAGATAAAAAATAAAAAAAAATAAAAAATAAGAAAAAACTTTAAATAATTCAAAAAAGAAAAATCTAAATAAGAAAATAAATTTAAAATAATAAAAATAAGATAAAAGCTTAAAAATAAAATTAAGAAAAATCAAAATAAGAGAAGTTAAAAAAGGAGATAAAAATAAAATTAAAAGATTTAAAAATAACATAAAAATTAAAGAAGATAATGAAGATAAAATAAAGAAATTTGTAAATAAAATAAAATTAAAAAGAATTTTTTTTTAAAAATCTAATAAAAAGTACAATAAAAATAAAAATAACAAAAATTAAAAAAATAATGATGAAAATAAAATAAAGAAAGCTAAAATAAAAATTTTAAAATAAAGAAAAAATGAGTTAGAAATTAAAAAAATAAAAGATAAAAATGAATTTAAAAGATTTAAAAATAACATAAAAATTTAAGAAAATAAAGATGAAATAGAATAAAGAATTTTGTAAATAAAAGAAAATAATAAATAAAATATAAAATAAAGAAAATTCAAAATAAGATGAAAGTTTGGAAAATTAAAGATATAAAATAAATTAAAGAAATGTATAAATAAAATAAATATTTAAAATAAGATAATTTTAAAAATATGATAAAAATAAAATAAAGAAAATTCAAAATAAAATCAATAAAATTAAAAATATCAAAAATTAAGAGAAAAATGAATTTATATTATTTTTTATAAAATTAAATTTAAAGATAAAAATAAATTAAAGAAATGTAAAAATAAAATAAATATAAAAAAAAAATAATTTTAAAAATATGATAAAAAATAAAAAATAAAAATTTCAAAATAAAAAAGATGATAAAAAATTAAAAAATAAAGATAAAAATAAAATAAAGAAAATTAAAAAATAAGTCAAAATTTAAAAAAATAAAAGATAAAACAAGTGCGTTGAGAAACAGGAAGTGGGTTGAGGAACAGGAAGTGCTTTGAGAAACGAGAAACAGGAAGTGGGTTGAGGAACAGGAAGTGAGGCGGCACAGGTGCAGGTGACTCACCCCTCTCCGAGCTTCTCCAGGACATCGAACACGTCCTCCGGCTGCTTGGTGAGACTGTCCTCGCTCAGCTTCTTCAGCTGCCTGCAACCAAACAGAGGAGAGTTAGGGGCGCACTCCCACTGTGCCTCCGTACCGCCATCAAACACGTGTCACGGCTAAAGAATGCAACCAAACAGAGGAGAGTTAGGGGCGCACTCCCACTGTGCCTCCGTACCGCCATCAAACACGTGTCACAGCTAAAGAATGCAACCAAACAGAGGAGAGTTAGGGGCCGCTCCCACTGTGCCTCCGTACCGCCATCAAACACGTGTCACGGCTAAAGAATGCAACCAAACAGAGGAGAGTTAGGGCCACTCCCACTGTGCCTCCGTACCGCCATCAAACAAGTGTCACGGCTAAAGAATGCAACCAAAACAGAGGAGGCTTAGGGGCGCACTCCCACTGTGCCTCCGTACCGCCATCAAACACGTGTCACGGCTAAAGAATGGTTCCTTTGACCAGGGAAGGATGGATGGATGAATGGATGAATGGATGGATGGATAGTTGGATGGATAGACGTATGGATGGATGGATGGATAGACGGATGGATGGATAGATGGATGGATGGATAGTTGGATGGATGGATAGATAGATGGATGGATGGATGGATGGACGTATGGATGGATGATAGATGGATGGATAGATAGACGTATGGATGGATGGATAGATAGATGGATGGATGGATGGATGGACGTATGGATGGATGATAGATGGATGGATAGATAGACGTATGGATGGATGGATAGACGTATGGATGGATGGATAGATAGACGTATGGATGGATGATAGAAGGATGGATATATAGATGGATGGACGTATGGATGGATGGATAGACGTATGGATGGATGGATAGAAGGATGGATGGATGATAGAAGGATGGATATATAGATGGATGGATGGATAGACGTATGGATGGATGGATGGACGTATGGATGGATGATAGATGGATGGATATATAGATGGATGGATGGATAGACGTATAGATGGATGGATGGATAGACGTACGTATGGATAGACTTATGGATGGATGGATGGATGGATGAATAGACGTATGGATGGATGGATAGACGTATGGATGGATGGATAGAAGGATGGATATATAGACGTATGGATGGATGGATGGACGTATGGATGGATGATAGATGGATGGATATATAGATGGATGGATGGATAGACGTACGTATGGATAGACTTATGGATGGATGGATGGATGAATAGACGTATGGATGGATGGATGGATGGATGGATAGACTTATGGATGGATGGATGGATGGACGTATGGATGGATAGACGTACGTATGGATAGACTTATGGATGGATGGATGGATGAATAGACGTATGGATGGATGGATGGATAGACGTACGTATGGATAGACGTATGGATGGATGGATGAATAGACGTATGGATGGATGGATGGATAGACGTATGGATGGATGGATGGATGGACGTATGGATGGATAGACGTACGTATGGATAGACTTATGGATGGATGGATAGACGTATGGATGGATGGATAGACGTATGGATGGATGGACGTATGGATGGATAGACGTATGGATGGATGGATAGACGTATGGATGGATGGATAGACGTATGGATGGATAGATAGACGTATGGATGGATGGATGGATAGATAGACGTATGGATGGATGGATGGATAGACGCATGGATGGATGGATAGATAGACGTATGGATGGATGGATGGATGGATAGACGTATGGACGGATGGATGGATAGACGTATGGACGGATGGATGGATGGATAGACGTATGGATGGATAGACGTATGGATGGATAGACGTATGGATGGATGGATGGATAGACGTATGGATGGATGGATAGACGTATGGATGGATGGATGGATGGATAGACGTATGGATGGATGGATATACGTATGGATGGATGGATGGATAGACATATGGATGGATGGATGGATAGACGTATGGTTGGATGGATGGACGTATGGATGGCTAGACGTATGGATGGATGGATGGATGGATGTATGGATGGATGGATGGCTAGACGTATGGATGGATGGATGGATAGACGTATGGATGGATAGATAGACGTATGGATGGATAGACGTATGGATGGATGGATAGATGTATGGATGGATGGATGGACGTATGGATGGATGGATAGACGTATGGATGGATGGATGGATGGACGTATGGATGGATAGACGTACGGATGGATAGACGTACGGATGGATGGATGGATGGATAGACGTATGGATGGATGGATGGATGGATGGATAGACGTACGGATGGATGGATGGATAGAAGGATGGATGGATGGATGGATGGATAGAAGGATGGATGGATGGATAGAAGGATGGATGGATGGATGGATAGAAGGATGGATGGATGGATGGATAGAAGGATGGATGGATGGATGGATAGAAGGATGGATGGATGGATGGATAGAAGGATGGATGGATGGATGGATAGAAGGATGGATAGAAGGATGGATGGATAGAAGGATGGATGGATGGATAGAAGGATGGATGGATAGAAGTATGGATGGATGGATGGATGGATAGAAGGATGGATGGATGGATAGAAGGATGGATGGATGGATGGATAGAAGGATGGATGGATGGATAGAAGGATGGATGGATGGACGGATGGATAGACGTATGGATGGATGGATGGATAGACGGATGGATGGATGGATGGATAGACGGATAGACGGATGGATGGACGTATGGATGGATGGATAGAAGGATGGATGGATGGATAGAAGGATGGATGGATAGAAGGATGGATGGATGGATAGAAGGATGGATAGAAGGATGGATGGATGGATGGATGGACGTATGGATGGATGGATTTTAATGCATTAAATATGAATATAAATTTATATATTACTCAGAAGTTAAATTATATAATTTAATAATTTTAATTTAATATTATTTAATTTAATTTTTAATATATTTTAATCATATTTTAATGCATTAAATATGAACTCAAATCCACTCCAAGTGTATTAAAATTATGTTTTTAACGTTTAACTTTATATTAAAAATATTAATAATTAATAAAAAGTTAAATTAAATAACTTTTATTACAGTTACTGAAGCATTTTTATGCAAAATACCAATAAATATTTTATTTTTACTTTGTGGGCTTTTAATCATATTTTAACGCATTAATTATGAATTTAAATAATAATATTAATAATTTAATGCGTTTTTCACATTTTTCATGATTTTTTTCACATTTATTTTACATTTTTCATATTTCTATGATTTTTTCATGTTTTTATGATGTTTTTCACATTTTTCATGAATTTTTTCACATTTTTTTCATATTTTTTTGAAATTTTCATGTTTCTTTCACATTTTTATGATTTTTTCATGTTTTTTTCACATTATAATGATTTTTTTTCACATTTTTCATAATTTTTTCAGTTTTTCATAATTTTTTCACGTTTTTCATGTAATTTTTTCATATTTTTATGAATTTTTCATAATTTCTTAACGCGTTAATTATGAATTATTTATATTTAACATGTTTTTACAGTTAATTTAAAGCGAAATAAAGTGAATTTTTCACGTTAATTTCTCCACAAACGGCCGTTAAATCACTTTGTATCCGTCAAACAAACAAAAACAATATTAAAAATTAATATTTCATATTTAAATAAACTAATTTTTACCTCCGGGGGTTGTTCCTCATCTGGACCTTGTCCTTGTTCTCCATGGCGCCGCTGCGGAGCCACCGTCCGGGCTCAGCCGACGGTCCCCCACGGTCCCAACGGTCCCCGCTGACACTCGACGCTAACGCCGCTAACAGTGACTGCCCGCCGCCGTTAGCCCGGTGCTAACTGTCAGTCCGACGCTAACTGTTAGCTCGTTGCTAACTGTTAGCTTGTTTCTACCGTCCGAGTGCAGCCAACGGTCCCAACTGACACTCGATGCTAACGACGCTAACAGTGACTGCCTGCCGCCGTTAGCCCTATGCTAGCTGGTTAGCCCGACGCTAGCTGTCGGCTCGTCCCTAACGGTTAGCTCGTCGCTAGCTGGTTAGCCCGACGCTAACTGTCGGTCTGACGCTAACTGTCAGCTGGTCGCTAGCCGTTAGTCCGACGCTAGCCGTTGTTGTAGCCTTGTTGCTTACGGTCGGCTCGTTGCTAACTGTCAGCTCGTTGCTGGCTGGTTAGCCCGACGCTAACTGTCGGCTCGTCGCTTACTGTTAGCCCGACGCTAGCTGGTTAGCCCGACGCTAGCTGTCGGCTCGTCGCTAGCTGGTTTGCCCGACGCTAGCTGTTAGCTCGTTGCTACCTGTCAGCTCGTCGCTGTCTGTCAGCTAGTCGCTAGCTGGTTAGCCAGACGCTAACTGTTAGACCGACGCTAACTGTTAGCTTGTCGCTTACGGTTAGCTCGTCGTTAACTGGTTAGCCCGACGCTAGCTGGTTAGCCCGTCGCTAGCTGGTTAGCCCGACACTACCTGGTTAGCCTGTCGCTTGCTGTTAG
The DNA here is from genome assembly GCF_963691815.1 of Echiichthys vipera. Classification (NCBI taxonomy): domain Eukaryota; kingdom Metazoa; phylum Chordata; class Actinopteri; order Perciformes; family Trachinidae; genus Echiichthys; species Echiichthys vipera. The sequence goes on along the minus strand of NW_028154814.1, from coordinate 15,498 downwards.
CCCGTCGCTTGCTGTTAGCTCGTCGCTAACTGTCAGCTCGACGCTAGCTGGTTAGCTCGTCGCTAACTATTAGCTCGTTGCTACCTGGTTAGCCTGATGCTAGCTGGTTAGCATTAGCAGCGGAGGTAGCTCCAGCCGTTCGCCGTTGAAAACATAGCGTCCGCTTCTCCTTCGGTAAAACCACGGTTCCGCAGCGAACAGGCTCCACTCGGCTGCCGGGTCCCCGCCTCAGGGCTCCTCCTCCTCCCGCGGCTCGGTGACTTCGGGGGCCGGTCCTCGGAGCTCCGGGTGTTAAAGGAAAGGAAAGGTTGAAGCGCTTTAACTGTTGTTTGGGTGAAAACACCAGGAAGTGAGGGGAGAGAGAGGCGACGGAGGGAGAGAGGGAGGGAGGGAGGCCGCAGCACCGGGCGGAGGCGGCGGGGGGCGCCAGAAACACGCCGCCGGTCCGAGTCCCTGTGTGGACCATGTAAGGAGCGTGGACTGGGAACCGTAGGGTCG
>NW_028154814.1:2500-10000 GCF_963691815.1 Echiichthys vipera | reverse complement strand
CCATTTTACAAATTCATATGTTGTGATTTCCAGTTAAATGCTATATGACAACATGAAGACGTTGAGAATCAATATAAACATGTTTAGAACTGAGACTTATAGGCTAGTAGAACTGTAGTTATGGTCAAAATATATATTTTGACACTAGCTTAACAGCTGTTAGGAGTTCCCTATTTTTTGTATCATATTATAATTGTATTAACCTCTTCTTCCCTGAGCCCCCGCCGGCGGGGGCTCAGGGAAGAAGAGGTTAACCCTCCTGTAACATTCACTTCACATTCACATTCAGTTTTGCCTGACGCATATTTGGGGACATAAACGGCTTGTTAGAATTTCAAACTGCGGGTGCCAAATCGCAAGTCACAGATTTGAAATGTGCCCTTTCGCTGTGCGCGCGCGCCAGTTTCATACCGTAAAAGAGCTCCATTACACCATTTGAAAGAGCATGTAATATTATTTTATTAAATGTTAAAAATATGAAAAATATTAATTTAATAAAACTAAAAAATTATAAATGTTATTTTATAAAATGTAAAAATATAAAAATCAAATTTTATTAAATATTAAAAATATGAAAAATAATTAATACAATTATTTAAAAAAATTACATATGATTTAATAAATGTAAAAAATTAAAAATATTAATTTATTAAATGTTAAAAATATGTAAAATAATAATTTAATAAAACTAATAAATTATAAAAATATGAATTTATTAAATATTAAAAATTACAAATATTAATTAATCAAATATTAAAAATAATAAAAATAATAAATAAAATTATTTAATAAATGTTAAAAATTACAAATATGAAGTTAATAAATATTAAAAATATTAAAAATATGAAAAATATTAATTTTAATAAAACTAAAAAATTACAAATATTATTTTATAAAATTTAAAAATATAAAAATCTAATTTTATTAAATATTAAAAATATGAAAAATAATAATTCAATAAAACTAAAATATTATAAAAATATTATTTTATTAAATGTTAAAAATATGAAAAATATTAATTTAATAAAACTAAAAAATTATAAATGTTATTTTATAAAATGTAAAAATATAAAAATCAAATTTTATTAAATATTAAAAATATGAAAAATAATTAATACAATTATTTAAAAAAATTACATAGGATTTAATAAATGTAAAAAATTAAAAATATTAATTTATTAAATATTAAAAATATGTAAAATAATAATTTAATAAAACTAATAAATTATAAAAATATGAATTTATTAAATATTAAAAATTACAAATATTAATTAATCAAATATTAAAAATAATAAAAATAATAAATAAAATTATTTAATAAATGTTAAAAATTACAAATATGAAGTTAATAAATATTAAAAATATTAAAAATATTAAAAATATTAATTTTAATAAAACTAAAAAATTACAAATATTATTTTATAAAATTTAAAAATATAAAAATCTAATTTTATTAAATATTAAAAATATGAAAAATAATAATTCAATAAAACTAAAATATTATAAAAATATTATTTTATTAAATGTTAAAAATATGAAAAATATTAATTCAATGAAACTAAAAAATTATAAATGTTATTTTATAAAATGTAAAAATATAAAAATCAAATTTTATTAAATATTAAAAATATGTAAAATAATAATTTAATAAAACTAATAAATTATAAGAATATATTACAAATATGAAGTTAATAAATATTAAAAATATTAAAAATATGAAAAATATTAATTTTAATAAAACTAAAAAATTACAAATATTATTTTATAAAATTTAAAAATATAAAAATCTAATTTTATTAAATATTAAAAATATGAAAAATAATAATTCAATAAAACTAAAATATTATAAAAATATTATTTTATTAAATGTTAAAAATATGAAACATATTAATTTAATAAAACTAAAAAATTCTAAATGTTATTTTATAAAATGTAAAAATATAAAAATCAAATTTTATTAAATATTAAAAATATGAAAAATAATTAATACAATTATTTAAAAAAAATTACATATGATTTAATAAATGTAAAAAATTAAAAATATTAATTTATTAAATATTAAAAATATGTAAAATAATAATTTAATAAAACTAATAAATTATAAAAATATGAATTTATTAAATATTAAAAATTACAAATATTAATTAATCAAATATTAAAAATAATAAAAATAATAAATAAAATTATTTAATAAATGTTAAAAATTACAAATATGAAGTTAATAAATATTAAAAATATGAAAAATATTAATTTTAATAAAACTAAAAAATTACAAATATTATTTTATAAAATTTAAAAATATAAAAATCTAATTTTATTAAATATTAAAAATATGAAAAATAATAATTCAATAAAACTAAAATATTATAAAAATATTATTTTATTAAATGTTAAAAATATGAAAAATATTAATTTAATAAAACTAAAAAATTATAAATGTTATTTTATAAAATGTAAAAATATAAAAATCAAATTTTATTAAATATTAAAAATATGTAAAATAATAATTTAATAAAACTAATAAATTATAAAAATATATTACAAATATGAAGTTAATAAATATTAAAAATATTAAAAATATTAATTTTAATAAAACTAAAAAAATTACAAATATTATTTTATAAAATTTAAAAATATAAAAATCTAATTTTATTAAATATTAAAAATATGAAAAATAATAATTCAATAAAACTAAAATATTATAAAAATATTATTTTATCAAATGTTAAAAATATGAAAAATATTAATTTAATAAAACTAAAAAATTATAAATGTTATTTTATAAAATGTAAAAATATAAAAATCAAATTTTATTAAATATTAAAAATATGAAAAATAATTAATACAATTATTTAAAAAAATTACATATGATTTAATAAATGTAAAAAATTAAAAATATTAATTTATTAAATATTAAATAAAATAAATGTAAAAAATTAAAAATATTAATTTATTAAATATTAAAAATATGTAAAATAATAATTTAATAAAACTAATGAATTATAAAAATATGAATTTATTAAATATTAAAAATTACAAATATTAATTAATCAAATATTAAAAATAATAAAAATAATAAATCAAATTATTTAATAAATGTTAAAAATTACAAATATGAAGTTAATAAATATTAAAAATATTAAAAATATGAAAAATATTAATTTTAATAAAACTAAAAAATTACAAATATTATTTTATAAAATTTAAAAATATAAAAATCTAATTTTATTAAATATTAAAAATATGAAAAATAATAATTCAATAAAACTAAAATATTATAAAAATATTATTTTATTAAATGTTACAAATGTGAAAAATATTAATTTAATAAAACTAAAAAATTATAAATGTTATTTTATAAAATGTAAAAATATAAAAATCAAATTTTATTAAATATTAAAAATATGAAAAATAATTAATACAATTATTTAAAAAAAATTACATATGATTTAATAAATGTAAAAAATTAAAAATATTAATTTATTAAATATTAAAAATATGTAAAATAATAATTTAATAAAACTAATACATTATAAAATTATGAATTTATTAAATATTAAAAATTACAAATATTAATTAATCAAATATTAAAAATAATAAAAATAATAAATAAAATTATTTAATAAATGTTAAAAATTACAAATATGAAGTTAATAAATATTAAAAATATTAAAAATATGAAAAATATTAATTTTAATAAAACTAAAAAATTACAAATATTATTTTATAAAATTTAAAAATATAAAAATCTAATTTTATTAAATATTAAAAATATGAAAAATAATAATTCAATCAAACTAAAATATTATAAAAATATTATTTTATTAAATGTTAAAAATATGAAAAATATTAATTTAATAAAACTAAAAAATTATAAATGTTATTTTATAAAATGTAAAAATATAAAAATCAAATTTTATTAAATATTAAAAATATGAAAAATAATTAATACAATTATTTAAAAAAAATTACATATGATTTAATAAATGTAAAAAATTAAAAATATTAATTTATTAAATATTAAAAATATGTAAAATAATAATTTAATAAAACTAATAAATTATAAAAATATGAATTTATTAAATATTAAAAATTACAAATATTAATTAATCAAATATTAAAAATAATAAAAATAATAAATAAAATTATTTAATAAATGTTAAAAATTACAAATATGAAGTTAATAAATATTAAAAATATTAAAAATATGAAAAATATTAATTTTAATAAAACTAAAAAATTACAAATATTATTTTATAAAATTTAAAAATATAAAAATCGAATTTTATTAAATATTAAAAATATGAAAAATAATAATTCAATAAAACTAAAATATTATAAAAATATTATTTTATTAAATGTTAAAAATATGAAAAATATTAATTTAATAAAACTAAAAAATTATAAATGTTATTTTATAAAATGTAAAAATATAAAAATCAAATTTTATTAAATATTAAAAATATGAAAAATAATTAATACAATTATTTAAAAAAATTACATATGATTTAATAAATGTAAAAAATTAAAAATATTAATTTATTAAATATTAAAAATATGTAAAATAATAATTTAATAAAACTAATAAATTATAAAAATATGAATTTATTAAATATTAAAAATTACAAATATTAATTAATCAAATATTAAAAATAATAAAAATAATAAATAAAATTATTTAATAAATGTTAAAAATTACAAATATGAAGTTAATAAATATTAAAAATATGAAAAATATGAAAAATATTAATTTTAATAAAACTAAAAAATTACAAATATTATTTTATAAAATTTAAAAATATAAAAATCTAATTTTATTAAATATTAAAAATATGAAAAATAATAATTCAATAAAACTAAAATATTATAAAAATATTATTTTATTAAATGTTAAAAATATGAAAAATATTAATTTAATAAAACTAAAAAATTCCAAATGTTATTTTATAAAATGTAAAAATATAAAAATCAAATTTTATTAAATATTAAAAATATGAAAAATAATTAATACAATTATTTAAAAAAAAATTACATATGATTTAATAAATGTAAAAAATTAAAAATATGAATTTATTAAATATTAAAAATATGTAAAATAATAATTTAATAAAACTAATAAATTATAAAAATATGAATTTATTAAATATTAAAAATTACAAATATTAATTAATCAAATATTAAAAATAATAAAAATAATAAATAAAATTATTTAATAAATGTTAAAAATTACAAATATGAAGTTAATAAATATTAAAAATATGAAAAATATGAAAAATATTAATTTTAATAAAACTAAAAAATTACAAATATTATTTTATAAAATTTAAAAATATAAAAATCTAATTTTATTAAATATTAAAAATATGAAAAATAATAATTCAATAAAACTAAAATATTATAAAAATATTATTTTATTAAATGTTAAAAATATGAAAAATATTAATTTAATAAAACTAAAAAATTCCAAATGTTATTTTATAAAATGTAAAAATATAAAAATCAAATTTTATTAAATATTAAAAATATGAAAAATAATTAATACAATTATTTAAAAAAAAATTACATATGATTTAATAAATGTAAAAAATTAAAAATATGAATTTATTAAATATTAAAAATATGTAAAATAATAATTTAATAAAACTAATAAATTATAAAAATATGAATTTATTAAATATTAAAAATTACAAATATTAATTAATCAAATATTAAAAATAATAAAAATATGAAAAATATTAATTTTAATAAAACTAAAAAAATACAAATATTATTTTATAAAATTTAAAAATATAAAAATCTAATTTTATTAAATATTAAAAATATGAAAAATAAGAGTGAGTTTGAAAATGATGATCCAAATGTCTGCGGTCCACAGCGCACCCCTGAAACGTACAACTCGGCTGTCAATGACATCGCATCTGGAGACGGGGAGGACTTCAACCTTGTTTGGGTCACGACATATTTGAGGGAGTGTTATCCTATGATGTAGCACTGTACTTGAAATATTATATCCCAAAAAAAAAGAAGCGGTTTGCATATTTCATCAGTTCATCATGAACTGATCAGGCTTCATCAGTTCATGTACGCATCTGACCAGGACCAGGACCAGGACCAGGCTGGGACAGGACTAGGACCAGGGCCAGGACCAGGCTGGGAGTGGACCAGGACCAGGACCAGGCTGGGAGTGGACCAGGACCAGGACCAGGCTGGGACTGGACCAGGACCAGGACCAGGACCAGGCTGGGACTGGACCAGGACCAGGGCCAGGACCAGGCTGGGAGTGGACCAGGACCAGGGCCAGGACCAGGCTGGGAGTGGACCAGGACCAGGGCCAGGACCAGGCTGGGAGTGGACCAGGACCAGGACCAGGCTGGGAGTGGACCAGGACCAGGACCAGGCTGGGAGTGGACCAGGACCAGGACCAGGACCAGGCTGGGACTGGACCAGGACCAGGGCCAGGACCAGGCTGGGAGTGGACCAGGACCAGGGCCAGGACCAGGCTGGGAGTGGACCAGGACCAGGACCAGGACCAGGCTGGGACTGGACCAGGACCAGGACCAGGAACAGGACCAGGACCAGGACCAGGAGCAGGACCAGGCTGGGACTGGACCAGGACCAGGACCAGGAACAGGAACAGGACCAGGCTGGGACTGGACCAGGACCAGGACCAGGCTGGGACTGGACCAGGACCAGGACCAGGCTGGGACTGGACCAGGACCAGGACCAGGACCAGGACCAGGACCAGGACCAGGCTGGACTGGACCAGGCTGGGACTGGACCAGGACCAGGACCAGGACCAGGACCAGGACCAGGACCAGGCTGGGACTGGACCAGGACCAGGACCAGGCTGGGACTGGACCAGGACCAGGACCAGGCTGGACCAGGACCAGGACCAGGACCAGGACCAGGACCAGCACCAGGACCAGGACCAGGCTGGGACTGGTCCAACTAACTGGTGTGAGATCCAGGTCTTTAACCTCTCACAGGCCGATGATGTCACTGAAACCCTGTGTGCTCCAAGTGCCAACGACCGTCGTTAGAGTGACAGTCGTTGGTGGGAAGTTGGTTTCGACTTGGTTAGTGCTGGTCCAGTCCCAGCCTGGTCCTGGTCCTGGTTCTGGTCCTGGTCCTGGTCCAGTCGTTGGTGGAAGTAGGTCTGGACTTGGTTAGTGCTCTATTGAGTCTGAACGACAGTCGTTGGGGTCACCATGTGTGAACAGTTGTTCTTTGAGGTTGGATTGTTGAATGAAGGGATGAAAGGGCAGCATTGTAAATTGGAGATAAGTGGTGTCTCAGGCCCCCTCCTCTGTTTAGCGATGGTTTCTCCACTTTTACATAGATGGCTTCTTTTACTCCTCTTTCAAACCATCTGTCCTCTCTGTCCAAGATTTGGACGTTGCTGTCATCAAAGGAGTAGCTGGGTAGCCACAAGTTGTGAGGGCGCCTCTCAGGTGCTTGCGTTCTTCCCCTTGAGCCTGTGCGCTAGTGGGTACGTTATCA
>NW_028154815.1:0-30000 GCF_963691815.1 Echiichthys vipera | reverse complement strand
CCCTAACCCTAACCCTAACCCTAACCCTAACCCTAACCCTAACCCTAACCCTAACCCTAACCCTAACCTAACCCTAACCCTAACCCTAACCCTAACCCTAACCCTAACCCTAACCCTAACCCTAACCCTAACCCTAACCCTAACCCTAACCCTAACCCTAACCCTAACCCTAACCCTAACCCTAACCCTAACCCTAACCCTAACCCTAACCCTAACCCTAACCCTAACCCTAACCCTAACCTAACCCTAACCCTAACCCTAACCCTAACCCTAACCCTAACCCTAACCCTAACCCTAACCCTAACCCTAACCCTAACCCTAACCCTAACCCTAACCCTAACCCTAACCCTAACCCTAACCCTAACCCTAACCCTAACCCTAACCCTAACCCTAACCCTAACCCTAACCCTAACCCTAACCCTAACCCTAACCCTAACCCTAACCCTAACCAAACCCTAACCCTAACCCTAACCCTAACCCTAACCCTAACCCTAACCCTAACCCTAACCCTAACCCTAACCCTAACCCTAACCCTAACCCTAACCCTAACCCTAACCCTAACCCTAACCCTAACCCTAACCCTAACCCTAACCCTAACCCTAACCCTAACCCTAACCCTAACCCTAACCCTAACCCTAACCCTAACCCTAACCCTAACCCTAACCCTAACCCTAACCCTAACCCTAACCCTAACCCTAACCCTAACCCTAACCCTAACCTAACCCTAACCCTAACCCTAACCCTAACCCTAACCCTAACCCTAACCCTAACCCTAACCCTAACCCTAACCCTAACCCTAACCCTAACCCTAACCCTAACCCTAACCCTAACCCTAACCCTAACCCTAACCCTAACCCTAACCCTAACCCTAACCCTAACCCTAACCCTAACCCTAACCCTAACCCTAACCCTAACCCTAACCCTAACCCTAACCCTAACCCTAACCCTAACCCTAACCCTAACCCTAACCCTAACCCTAACCCTAACCCTAACCCTAACCCTAACCCTAACCCTAACCCTAACCCTAACCCTAACCCTAACCCTAACCCTAACCCTAACCCTAACCCTAACCCTAACCCTAACCCTAACCCTAACCCTAACCCTAACCCTAACCCTAACCCTAACCCTAACCCTAACCCTAACCCTAACCCCTAACCCTAACCCTAACCCTAACCCTAACCCTAACCCTAACCCTAACCCTAACCCTAACCCTAACCCTAACCCTAACCCTAACCCTAACCCTAACCTAACCCTAACCCTAACCCTAACCCTAACCCTAACCCTAACCCTAACCCCTAACCCTAACCCTAACCCTAACCCTAACCCTAACCCTAACCCTAACCCTAACCCTAACCCTAACCCTAACCCTAACCCTAACCCTAACCCTAACCCTAACCCTAACCCTAACCCTAACCCTAACCCTAACCCTAACCCTAACCCTAACCCTAACCCTAACCCTAACCCTAACCCTAACCCTAACCCTAACCCTAACCCTAACCCTAACCCTAACCCTAACCCTAACCCTAACCCTAACCCTAACCCTAACCCTAACCCTAACCCTAACCCTAACCCTAACCCTAACCCTAACCCTAACCCTAACCCTAACCCTAACCCTAACCCTAACGAGACAAGCCAAAAGTAAAGGCTTACCTTTTGTTGTGTGTAATTGGCCAGAGACGTCCCCGACCAGCAGCATCTTCCCATCAGACGTACCTGTTAGAACACAGGAGAGGGACTTTCTAAACATTACATGTATGAATTAAATTATTCTACTTTCTCTTTCACACTGTAAACGAGGAAAATGATAAAGCTTGTATGGACCAATCTAATATATTAACCATCACGATTTCCAATGTGACTAAAACATGTCCTCAAAGATCAAAGTGGTCACAAACAAACGTGTAAAGTAAGAAGGTGCAGCCTGCAGGGACGGCCTCAGTGTTAGGGTTTACCTGACCTCTAACAGATCAAAGTGGTCACAAACACACGTGTAAAGTAAGAAGGTGCAGCCTGCAGGGACGGCCTCAGTGTTACACATCGAGTCCTTTGACAGGAATCACAACAGGAATGTAAATCATCTTAAACTGTGACAGTTGAGTTGTGTCCATGTGTGACTCTGACCTTTGTCTCCTGTTCAGGGTGAAAGTCGTTCGTCACACAGCAGCATCTGAAAATTACAGATGAGAAAGTTCATGTAACTAACGAGGACACGCACGGCGCCCAGGCGTGGCACGCACGGCGCCCAGGCGTGGCACGCTCCTGCTGCTCAGAAATATTTCAGTGAACACTGAAATCAGTCAGGAAGAGGTTTGGCCTCATTGATCCGTAACTATGGAAACCTTTATGCTAATTAGCTCAGAACACTTTTGCACGTCAGCCATCTTTAAAAATTACTGTCCAAGAAATGTTTACAACAACAAGGCTCTAGACTCAGTACACACAGAGAGAGAGAGAGAGAGAGAGAGAGAGAGAGAGAGAGAGAGAGAGAGAGAGAGAGAGAGAGAGAGAGACCAACACTAACACTATCTAACCCCCTAACCCTAAGAGGTGCAAAAGTCTGTATTCATACAAACAAAGAATCACATCACACAGAATGACGTCACTGCACAGGGACAGATAACCGACTCACTCAGCACCGACACAGGTGCTGAAGAAATCGGGAGCGTGCAGACCGGGGTTCAGTGTCTTGCTCATGGACACTTCGACACCCAGTCGGAGCGGGGATCGAACCGCTGACCTCAGATCAGCAGACGACCCTCTCTACCTCCTGTACCACAGACGCCCCGGTGACTTTCACGGGTTCAGAAGTTCATACATATTTAACAGTGACGTGTCTGAGCTTCAACGACTGAAACAGAGACTTTATTGTTTTAATGTGTTAAAAACATGAAGACGCATCACGAGTTTAACTCTCTCCTGTTTCTCTCGTGTTCTTTAAACTCAAGTTTCTTCAGATAAAACAAATAAAACAATGAGGATCCGTTTGTTTACCCACAATGCACCTGAATCTCCCTCAGCACAGGATCAGTGATTCATTTCTGCGGCTCCTCACATTTATTTTTATTATTTATTCTCTTAGTCTGGACCTTTAAACTCTTCATTTACAGCATCAACACAAACAAACTGATTCTCTTGTTAGTTCAGTTCTCACCTGTCAGGTGTTTGGAGCGCGTGAGCTGAGCTCCGTGTCTCTCTGTGTGGATGTTGAGTCTCAAACAGGTGAAATCAATGAGTCACTGATTGGATCAGGATTAACTGTTCCCACAGCGGTGCCGGTGCCGGCGCTTACGCCGTTGTTGGTGCCGGTGTTGGTGCCGGTGCTGGCGCTTGTGCTGGTGCCGGTGCCGGTGAGCGCGTCAGTCCCGCCCGGTTCTGCTCCCCGGTCTCTGGTCTCTTTCTCTCCTGGTCGCTCTCGGACGTGTCTCTCTGTGTGGATGTTGAGTCTCAAACAGGTGAAATCAATTAGTCACTGATTGGATCAGGATAAACTGTTGCCAGAGTGGAGCCGGTGCCGTTGTTGGTGCCGGTGCCGGTGCTGACAGACCCTGGAAACTCGTGGCAGAACTTTGGGATCAACATCACGTTTGTACAGAAAATGTTATAAAACACCATAAACGCGCAGTTTGGCCTTAAGGTTTAAAACAAAGCGCGCGCACACACACACACACCCACCATCAGCACACACACACGATCAGCACACACCATCAGCACACACACACGATCAACACACACACACACAATCAACACACACATCATCAACACACACCATCAGCACACACACGATCAACACACACACCATCAACACACACACCATCAACACAGACACACACACACAAACAAACACACCATCAACACACACCCACAAACCATCAGCACACACCATCAGCACACACACACACCATTAACACGCACCATCAACACACACACACAAACCATCAACACACACACACACACACACACACACACACACACCATCAGCACACACCATCAACACACACCATCAGCACGCACGCACACACACACACACACACACACACACACACCATCAGCACACACCATCAGCTGATGATGAATCCATCACTAACCAGTCATCTTGACGGTCCAGCTCTGACGTCATCTTGACGGTCCAGCTCTGACGTCATCTTGACGGTCCAGCTCTGACGTCATCTTGACGGTCCGACTCTGACGTCATCTTGACGGGCTGGAAAGGCGCCGGTTCCGTGCTCGGTAGCTCGAGCAGCAGCGATCACCGGAGAAACTGAGGTCGTTTCTTCAGGTCTCTCACTTTCATCATCATCATCATATATACACACACACACCTGGCCTACTGTGACAGGTGAGGTCTACTGTGACAGGTGAGGTCTACTGTGACAGGTGAGGTCTACTGCGACAGGTGAGGTCTACTGTGACAGGTGAGGCCTACTGCGACAGGTGAGGTCTACTGCGACAGGTGAGGTCTACTGTGACAGGTGAGGCCTACTGTGACAGGTGAGGTCTACTGTGACAGGTGAGGTCTACTGCGACAGGTGAGGTCTACTGCGACAGGTGAGGTCTACTGTGACAGGTGAGGTCTACTGCGACAGGTGAGGCCTACTGTGACAGGTGAGGTCTACTGCGACAGGTGAGGACTACTGTGACAGGTGAGGCCTACTGTGACAGGTGAGGTCTACTGCGACAGGTGAGGTCTACTGTGACAGGTGAGGTCTAGTGTGACAGGTGAGGTCTACTGTGACAGGTGAGGTCGACTGTGACAGGTGAGGTCTACTGCGACAGGTGAGGTCTAGTGTGACAGGTGAGGTCTACTGTGACAGGTGAGGTCTACTGTGACAGGTGAGGTCGACTGTGACAGGTGAGGTCTACTGCGACATTTGAGGCCTACTGTGACAGGTGAGGCCGACTGTGACAGGTGAGGTCTACTGCGACAGGTGAGGTCTACTGTGACAGGTGAGGTCTAGTGTGGCAGGTGAGGTCTACTGCGACACGTGAAGTCTACTGCGACAGGTGAGGTCTACTGCGACACGTGAGGTCTACTGCGACAGGTGAGGTCTACTGTGACAGGTGAGGTCTACTGTGACAGGTGAGGTCTACTGCGACACGTGAGGTCTACTGTGACAGGTGAGGTCTACTGTGACAGGTGAGGTCTACTGTGACAGGTGAGGTCTACTGTGACAGGTGAGGCCTACTGCGACAGGTGAGGCCGACTGCGACAGGTGAGGCCTACTGCGACAGGTGAGGTCTACTGTGACAGGTGAGGTCTACTGTGACAGGTGAGGCCTACTGCGACAGGTGAGGTCTACTGTGACAGGTGAGGTCTACTGTGACAGGTGAGGTCGACTGTGACAGGTGAGGTCTACTGCGACATTTGAGGCCTACTGTGACAGGTGAGGCCGACTGTGACAGGTGAGGTCTACTGCGACAGGTGAGGTCTACTGTGACAGGTGAGGTCTAGTGTGGCAGGTGAGGTCTACTGCGACACGTGAAGTCTACTGCGACAGGTGAGGTCTACTGCGACACGTGAGGTCTACTGCGACAGGTGAGGTCTACTGTGACAGGTGAGGTCTACTGTGACAGGTGAGGTCTACTGCGACACGTGAGGTCTACTGCGACAGGTGAGGCCGACTGCGACAGGTGAGGCCGACTGCGACAGGTGAGGCCGACTGCGACAGGTGAGGTCTACTGCGACAGGTGAGGTCTACTGCGACAGGTGAGGTCTACTGCGACAGGTGAGGTCTACTGCGACAGGTGAGGACATTACCCACAATGCTCGGCTCCTGCAGTCGTCTTCAGTTTTAAAGAAAATCAATAAAAAAAACTTGAGTGAGAAGAAAAACTTTATTTGATCCAAAAATAGAAACATTTTCAGCAGAAATATAAATATTACACTTTAAACTCTAAACATGTGGCCTCGCGTGGGGGCGTGGCCTCGCATGTGGGGGCGTGATCTCATGTGGGGGCGTGGCCTCGTGTGGGGGCGTGGTCTTAAAAATATTTTTTTTTTAATTTAAATTCACATTTAAAAAACACAAAACTGTAAAAAAACAAAGTAAGGAAATCAACAACACTTCAAATATAAAATAATAAAAAGCTACGGACCGTTACCGTGGTAACAGCGGTCGATGACAACACAGGCGTCACATCAGCGCTAACGTTAGCTCGCTGCTAACTAAAGTGTTCGGCAGGGACATGCAATAATAGCAGCTCTGTCAACTGACAGGAAGTGATGTCATCTCTCACAGGAAGTGATGTCATCGCTCACAGGAAGTGATGTCAGCGCCACACAGGCCCTGCCGAATCAGGAAGTCTTTGAGCGCGCTCAGTCGCTCCACCAGCGTCACGTCCAGGTCGGCGTCCTCATCTCCGGTGACGTGGCCGTGTCGCCGCGCCTCCGCCCGTTTCCTGGGCACCATGGCAACAGGAAGCCCCGCCCCTAAAAAGATAAAGTGTTTGTTTTATTTTGATTTATGATGCTTTATTTTAACCTGAGTGTAGCGGACTACATTTCCCAGCGTACCTTGCGGTCTCTTCCTCTTCCTGGGCTGAGTGAAGTCAGGGAAGAGGAGGAGCCTGCGACCTTTTGACCCCCGCCCTCCTGACCCTCTGATCCCCACCCTCCTGACCTTTGACCCCGCCCTCCTGACCCTCTGATCCCCACCCTCCTGACCTTTGACCCCGCCCTCCTGACCCTCTGATCCCCGCCCTCCTGACCTTTGACCCCGCCCTCCTGACCTTTGACCCCCACCCTCCTGACCTCTAACCCCGCCCTCCTGACCTCTTGACCCCCTGTGACAGTTGAGTTGTGTCCATGTGTGACTCTGACCTTTGTCTCCTGTTCAGGGTGAAAGTCGTCCGTCACTTCAGCAGCATCTGAAAATTACAGATGAGAAAGTTCATGTAACTAACGAGGACACGCACGGCGCCCAGGCGTGGCACGCTCGCCGGCCAGGCGTGGCACGCACGGCGCCCAGGCGTGGCACGCTCGCCGGCCGTGGCCCGGTTGAGAGAGGTGGACTTTCATAAACTCCTGCTGCTCAGAAATATTTCAGTGAACACTGAAATCAGTCAGGAAGAGGTTTGGCCTCATTGATCTGTAACCATGGAAACCTTTATGCTAATTAGCTCAGAACACCTTTGCACGTCAGCCATCTTTAAAAATTACACACACACTCAGAGCGAGAGAGACACACACACACACACACACACACACACAGAGAGACAGACAGAGACACACACACACAGAGAGACAGACAGACACACACACACACAGAGAGACAGACACACACACACACACAGAGACACAGAGAGACAGAGACACACACAGACACACAGTCCTGAGCACGTGCACGGTCATGGTGGAGTTAGTTTAGCTTCTGTGCTAAAATCACATCTTATCATAAACCCTGTGGTCTCGGTGCGGACCCGTTCCCGGGCGTCACGGTGCGGACCCGTTCCCGGGCGTCACGGTGCGGACCCGTTACCGGGCGTCTCGGTGCGGACCCGTTAACTGCGTCACACCGGCCCGCGCGTTATAACGCTACGAACCGGAGCTCGTTAAAACCACGGGTTCATGCGAAAACGCGTTTCCGGTTTGTTTTTCACGGCAACAATAAATAAACTTTAGTGTTTAATGTACAGGCGGATACACGAGGTTAGCATCCCGGCTAGCGTGTTAGCATAAACCGTGATTTAGCAAACTAACGTTAGTTCACATTAGCATACTAACGTCAGCTAACATTAGCATACTAACATTAGCATACTAACGTTAGCTAGCATTAGCATACTAACATTAGCATACTAACATCCGCTAGCATTAGTATACTAACGTCAGCTAACATTAGTATACTAACGTCAGCTAACATTAGCATACTAACGTTAGCTAACAGCGTACTAACGTCCGCTAGCATTAGCATACTAACGTCCGCTAACAGTAGCATACTGACGTCAGCTAACATTAGCATACTAACGTCCGCTAACATTACCATACTAAGTCAGCTAACATTAGCATACTAACGTCCGCTAACATTAGCATACTAACGTCAGCTAGCATAACTACTAACCGTGAGTAAACGCGGTGAGCGCGGTGCGGCCTTCTGAAGCCTCGTCAGTGAAGTCGCGGTGAACAGTTGGAGTTAAATGAAACAGTTATATTCAGAGTTTAATCACAGAAACTCACCGTTTCCTCCACAGGTGCCGAGCGCGACCGTGACCGCGTGACTGCGGGTCCGTCTGTCTGTGGCGCAGGCGCAGTAAGAGCACGTCCGTCTGTCTGTGGCGCAGGGGCAGTGAGAGCAGGGCCCGTCTGTCTGTGGCGCAGGCGCAGTGAGAGCAGGTCCCGTCTGTCTGTGGCGCAGGCGCAGTGAGAGCACGTCCCTTCTGTCTGTGGCGCAGGCGCAGTGAGAGCACGTCCCTTCTGTCTGTGGCGCAGGCGCAGTGAGAGCAGGGCCCGTCTGTCTTTGGCGCAGGCGCAGTGAGAGCAGGTGTCCGTATATAAAGAGGGAAAGGTGCGCTGGATTTGTGACCCGGCGCAGCCCGCAGACCTGAGCGGGCACCCGGCGCACAGGCAGCGGGCACCCGGCGCACAGGCAGCGGGCACCCGGCGCACAGGCAGCGGGCACCCGGCGCACAGGCAGCGGGTGGAGAAGGAGACATGATGGTGTAATGGTTAACACTGTTGCCTCATAGCCAAAAGATTCACGGATCGCGCCCCGGCTGAGACCCGGTATGGGTTCCCTAACTCCAGCAGCTGATGATGGAACATAAACAGTCCCACTCCAGCAGCTGATGATGAAACATAAACAGTCCCACTCCAGCAGCTGATGATGAAACATAAACAGTCCCACTCCAGCAGCTGATGATGAAACATAAACAGTGCCACTCCAGCAGCTGCAGGTGAAACATAAACAGTCCCACTCCAGCATCTGATGATGAAACATAAACAGTCCCACTCCAGCAGCTGATGATGAAACATAAACAGTGCCACTCCAGCAGCTGCAGATGAAACATAGACAGTCCCACTCCAGCAGCTGCAGGTGAAACATAAACAGTCCCACTCCAGCAGCTGATGATGAAACACAAACAGTCCCACTCCAGCAGATGAAACATAAACAGTCCCACTCCAGCAGCTGCAGATGAAACACAAACAGTCCCACTCCAGCAGATGAAACACAAACAGTCCCACTCCAGCAACTGATGATGAAACATAAACAGTCCCACTCCAGCAGCTGCAGATGAAACACAAACAGTCCCACTCCAGCAGCTGATGATGAAACACAAACAGTCCCACTCCAGCAGCTGCAGATGAAACACAAACAGTCCCACTCCAGCAGCTGATGATGAAACACAAACAGTCCCACTCCAGCAGCTGCAGATGAAACACAAACAGTCCCACTCCAGCAACTGATGATGAAACACAAACAGTCCCACTCCAGCAACTGATGATGAAACACAAACAGTCCCACTCCAGCAGCTGCAGATGAAACACAAACAGTCCCACTCCAGCAGATGAAACACAAACAGTCCCACTCCAGCAGCTGCAGATGAAACACAAACAGTCCCACTCCAGCAACTGATGATGAAACACAAACAGTCCCACTCCAGCAGCTGCAGATGAAACACAAACAGTCCCACTCCAGCAGATGAAACACAAACAGTCCCACTCCAGCAGCTGCAGATGAAACACAAACAGTCCCACTCCAGCAACTGATGATGAAACACAAACAGTCCCACTCCAGCAGCTGCAGATGAAACACAAACAGTCCCACTCCAGCAGATGAAACACAAACAGTCCCACTCCAGCAACTGATGATGAAACATAAACAGTCCCACTCCAGCAGCTGCAGATGAAACACAAACAGTCCCACTCCAGCAGCTGCAGGTGAAACATAAACAGTCCCACTCCAGCAACTGATGATGAAACATAAACAGTCCCACTCCAGCAGCTGATGATGAAACACAAACAGTCCCACTCCAGCAGCTGCTGATGAAACATAAACAGTCCCACTCCAGCAGCTGCAGATGAAACAAACAGTCCCACTCCAGCAGCTGCAGGTGAAACATAAACAGTCCCACTCCAGCAGCTGCAGATGAAACATAAACAGTCCCACTCCAGCAGCTGATGATGAAACACAAACAGTCCCACTCCAGCAGCTGCAGATGAAACATAAACAGTCCCACTCCAGCAGCTGATGATGAAAGATAAACAGTCCCACTCCAGCAGCTGCAGATGAAACACAAACAGTCCCACTCCAGCAGCTGCAGATGAAACAAACAGTCCCACTCCAGCAGCTGCAGGTGAAACATAAACAGTCCCACTCCAGCAGCTGCAGATGAAACATAATCAGTCCCACTCCAGCAGCTGAAGATGAAACATACACAGTCCCACTCCAGCAGCTGATGATGAAACATAAACAGTCCCACTCCAGCAGCTGATGATGAAACACAAACAGTCCCACTACAGCAGCTGCAGATTAAACATAAACAGTCCCACTCCAGCAGCTGCAGATGAAACACAAACAGTCCCACTCCAGCAACTGATGATGAAACATAAACAGTCCCACTCCAGCAGCTGCAGATGAAACATACACAGTCCAACTCCAGCAGCTGATGATGAAACACAAACAGTCCCACTCCAGCAGCTGCAGATGAAACATAAACAATCCCACTCCAGCAGCTGCAGATGAAACACAAACAGTCCCACTCCAGCAGCTGATAATGAAACATAAACACTCCCACTCCAGCAGCTGCAGATGAAACACAAACAGTCCCACTCCAGCAGCTGATAATGAAACATAAACACTCCCACTCCAGCAGCTGATGATGAAACACAAACAGTCCCACTCCAGCAGCTGATGATGAAACATAAACAGTCCCACTCCAGCAGCTGATGATGAAACACAAACAGTCCCACTCCAGCAGCTGCTGATGAAACATAAACACATTGGTGACCAACACTGAGCTCTTTCCACACGTCTGCTCATCTTTATCCTGCTCTGCTGGAGGGCGGCAGTAGCTCAGTCCATAGGTGACTTTACTGGGAACCGTAGGGTCACTGGTTCAAGTCCCAATGTGGACCATGCATGGAGCGTGAACTTGTGGCTGGAGAGTTGCCAGTTCATCTCCTGGGCACTGCCAAGGTGCTGTTGAGCAAGGCACTGGCAGCCCCCTCACTCGGGGGATGGGCTCATCATCAGGGTCTTCAGCCCCTCTCAGGGCTCTCATCCTGCACTGAGCCTGCCTGAAGTTCTGTTGGAGGCCTGGTTCAGGGTCAGGGTCAGGGGTCAGCAGCCTAGGCTGGCCTGGGTAACCCCTGTCACCCAGCGATGGCCATCAAACTCTCCTGTGATGTAAAGTGGAAACACTAGAGAACATTAAAGGAGGGAGACCATTGAATGACACAGTTTAGTGCAGATCTTTAGGCTGTTCCACGTTGCAGTCTGTGTCTCAGGTCAGACTCCAGATGAATCCCTGAGTCATGAACAGACCCGGGACACTCGGCCTCCACACTGGAAACCATGGATGCAGCATCACACACGATCGTGACGGTGCAGAGAACGACAGATGTTGAACTATGATGCAGTCTTTAACAGTTTGAAACCATAATAAATCCACATGTAACTGCACATTCATGTTGTGAATGGACTTCCTATTCACCTAAACCTAAACCCTATTTCAAACCGGCCATAACTTTTGATAGGAACGTCGTAGAGACTCCATCCTGGTACCGATGGAAAACACGTGGCCATAAATAGGGGGGTAGGCGAAGTCTCAGCACATGAGGACCTAAGGGGGAAAAAATAGGCACACAATTGTTTAAGATCAAAGGGTTCCCGATGTCCGATCGCAACGAAACTAGCACCGGTGCGCACCCACCAAATAGGGGGGGGGGGGGGGGGGTAGCCCAAGTTTCAAGTCTCTAAACTAACCCTAACCCCGAAACCCTAACCCTAATCTCAAACCCTAACCCTAATCTCAGACCCTAACCCTAACCTCAGACCCTAACCCTAACCTCAGACCCTAACCCTAATCTCAGACTTTAGCCCTAATCTCAAACCCTAACCCTAATCTCAGACCCTAACCCTAACCTCAGACCCTAACCCTAACCTCAGACCCTAGCCCTAATCTCAGACTTTAGCCCTAATCTCAAACCCTAACCCTAATCTCAGACCCTAACCCTAATCTCAAACCCTAACCCTAATCTCAGACCTTAGCCCTAATCTCAGACCCTAACCCTAACCCCAGACCTTAGCCCTAATCTCAGACCCTAACCCTAATCTCAGACCCTAACCCTAACCCCAGACCTTAGCCCTAATCTCAAACCCTAACCCTAACCCCAGACCTTAGCCCTAGTTTTAAATCGGCCATAACTTTTGATTTTCGTTGCTCTGTTTGATGCTTTCTGGAGCAGGTGAAGGTGAGTGGATGGCTTTTCACCTGGGTCTTGGAGGGTGTTCAGGAACTGAGAGGAAAGCTCCTCCCCATCTTCCACAGTGCCAAAGGCTGAGTCTAACCTGTAGGTAGGTTTCAGGTGGTGACTCAGGCTATAGGCACTTAACTACATCAGCTGCTGGTGGGAGCAAGCTCTCATGGATCTTTCTGGATATTTGCAGGGGGGACATGCTTGGATCATTTTGGACCAACTCCATCTGTGTGCGCCATGTATCATGTTTCATTATTAGGTCTGGGAGTCTTTCTGGAGAAGGAGCAGAGTCTCACCTGGGATTGGATGTGTGGGACAACGTCTTGCCTCCGTACGATGTGCTCAACCACAACCTTCTGGATGTCAGGTGGGTTCAAGTCCCTTAATGGAAGGGACGGTGGCTCCATAGTTGCTTGGTGTAACATGAAAATAAGGTGTGAGACTGTTGATCTTCATGAGCAGGTGGGGATAGGGCAGGGGTCTCGACATGTGCGGGGACAGATTCTTCAGATGTGGGTTTCATGGCTTCAACGTCTTCCCCGATCTGAGACATCATCTCTTTCAACACCTCGCCGTAGTCTTTGCCACTCATCTTAGCTAGGTGCTTGAGGTGAGGTGAGGTGAATATGTCTTCGTAACATCACTTCCAGTGGGTGTTCTAACTTCACAGACAGAGGTGGAGCCGGCCTGTGCTTAGCATGTGTCGGTGAAGTGAGGTTCTAACTTCATAGACAAAGGTGGAGCCGGCCTGTGCTTTGCATGTGTCGGTGAAGTGAGGTTCTAACTTCATAGACAAAGGTGGAGCCGGCCTGTGCTTAGCATGTGTCGGTGAAGTGAGGTTCTAACTTCATAGACAAAGGTGGAGCCGGCCTGTGCTTTGCATGTGTCGGTGAAGTGAGGTTCTAACTTCACAGACAAAGGTGGAGCCGGCCTGTGCTTTGCATGTGTCGGTGAAGTGAGGTTCTAACTTCATAGACAAAGGTGGAGCCGGCCTGTGCTTTGCATGTGTCGGTGAAGTGAGGTTCTAACTTCATAGACAAAGGTGGAGCCGGCCTGTGCTTTGCATGTGTCGGTGAAGTGAGGCTCTAACTTCATAGACAAAGGTGGAGCCGACCTGTGCTTAGCATGTGTCGGTGAAGTGAGGTTCTAACTTCATAGACAAAGGTGGAGCCGGCCTGTGCTTAGCATGTGTCGGTGAAGTGAGGCTCTAACTTCATAGACAAAGGTGGAGCCGGCCTGTGCTTTGCATGTGTAGGTGAAGTGAGGCTCTAAAGCTTCTGAGGCTCAACCGCTGGAATTTTCAACCATCAGGTTTTGATTAAACTCCGACTGTGAATCATCAACCAAAGGGGTTTTTTCAATTTTACTGTTTCAGGAAGTCAATAACTTGTTCATCTTCAGCTTCCTGAGTTATCCCATGGACACTAAGGGCGCACTCACACTGTCCTTCCGCACCTCTCCATTTGGGAGAGGTGGGCTTTTGTAAAGCACGTTTGCACGTGTACAAGCACGAGCGTGCGCACGTGTACGAGCACGAGGCCTACGGCGGCTCTGAGGTAATTTCCTGTGCGCCTGTTGGGACGTAGAAAAAAGAAGGAGGGACCATGCGCGGACATTTCAAACAATGGCGGTGAAAGGTTCACGTTGGTGTGATGCGGAGGTGGAGTGTTTACTGCAGATTTGGTCGATGAAAAGATTCAAAAACAGTCGACAAGACGCACAAAAACTCCGAGGTCTACGGAAAGATCTGGAAACAAAGCCACGCATCGCCATGACGTCATCAATGCGTGTGACGTGTTACGGCGTGATGACGTATAGGCAGCAAGAAGCATTCTCCGAGGCCCAGGTAGAGTGAGTACAAACGGGCCTGGAGGGGAGGACAAGGACCCTAAAGCACGGGGCACGGGACGGAGGCACAGTGGGAGGGCGCCCTAACTGGCAGTCCCCTACCCATGCTAAAAGACATCGCCAGCATGCGTGTCTCAGGAGAGGTGGGGCAGTCGCTGCAGACGCCTCACACAGAGGACAGCACCTGTTCAACCTCCTGCCCTCTGGCAGGAAGTGCAGCTGCCTCATGAGCCGTAAAGTCCCTGAACTCAAACAGTGTCACTATGATCTGTAAACCGTGGATCTGCATGTTTTACTGTTTTATTTTATGCAATGACAAAAAGATTTGATTCTACTCAGTTTTGAATTCCTGCTTTATGGGGACCAGGAAAACACACACACACACACACACACACACACACACACACACACACACACACACACACACACACACACACACACACACACACACACACACACACACACACACACACACACACACACACACACACACACACACACACACACACACACACACACACACACACACACACACACACACACACACACACACGAACGAGTGACTTTAAAGTTAGTTTTAATTTATTTCAACAAAAAACAAACACAGTTCATAGTTTATCAAAAAATGACTAAAAAAAAACAAACATTGAAGAAGCCGGAGTTTGCGTTCAGCCTCAGGACGTCTTCTGAAAGACGAACACCAGGTAGATGCCTGCACACAGGGAACACACACACACACACACACACTTGAGTTCATCACTACAGTTCATTATCATAGATACCTGCACACAGAGAGAACACACACGCACGCACGCACACACACACAGACGCACACACACAGACGCACACACACACACACACACACACACACACACACACACACACACACACACACACACACACACACACACACACACACACACACACACACACACACACACACACACACACACACACACACACACACACACACACACACACACACACACACATTAAAGACACTTACTTGCTGCTTCCCACTCAGATCTGCTCAGAGTGCCCTGAAAAACACACAAAGTGTTAAACCAAACCACACAAACACACACACACTCACACTGCTGCTGTAAACACCCACCAGTGGAAGTTGGACTCCAGCTCTGCCACACTGCTCTTTAGCATGGCAGTACTGTCCGCTGCTGTCCGTGGACTGTTCACCTCCGTCCTCACAGGGAAACGGCTGAAAACACGACAGCAAAACACGCTTGACTCCACGCGTAACGACACACTCTTCGAACACACGTAACTCACAGGAAACGCACATTCATCGTGTGTGAATCACTCGAACTGACGCGTTTGACATTGACCTTTTATCTGAATGCTCATTGTTGTGTTTGAAGACTCACCTCCAGCGCCATCATCTTCATCATGAGGCTGCGATGATGCTCCTTCTTCACTTTCTCTTCAAAGAACTCAGAGAACCTCTGCTTCAACACCAGACGCATGTTGTAACGCTTCGCCATGCTGACACACAGAGGCAGGAGAGCCGTCACACTCAGGTCCACTTTGGTTTTGTCATTGAACTTTAAAACAGTTTCAACACAGAAGTCAGAAGCTCAAAGTGACATCTTACTGTTGGAACAGAGGAAAGTAGACGAGGGACTCTGGGACGTCCACGACGTCCTCCAGACTGAAGTGATACTGACATCCGAACAGAGGGTAGAAACCTTTGGACTCAAAGGAAACCTTGAACACATCGTTCCCAAAGGACAGAGAGTCCGACGCCTCCAAACGTTTCCTGTCCAAAGCAAACAGGAAGAAGAAAGAGGATCGATCAGAATCAAAACTCCAGACGCTCACACAGCGTTATTTCAGCACCGGCACTCAATCTTTGTCCTTACACGAGTTCAAAGGCGTCCGGCGTTGTTCCGATGAAGAAGCCTCCGGGTTTGAGGCGCTCGCAGGCGTTTCTCAGCATCATGTCGGCCTTCGTCTCACTCTCGAACGAGTAATGATAAACAAACTGACAGCTGCAGATATCAAACATCATCTGTGGGTCGTCGAGCTTCTCTGATAAAAGCTCCTGAAACACACATCAAGGACTTTTATCAACACAGGAAATGATTCAGGAACCAGAAGAAACGACAGATCAAAGGACTTTTATCAACACAGGAAATGAGTCAGGAACCAGAAGAAACGACAGATCAAAGGACTTTTATCAACACAGGAAATGATTCAGGAACCAGAAGAAACGACAGATCAAAGGACTTTTATCAACACAGGAAATGATTCAGGAACCAGAAGAAACGACAGATCAAAGGACTTTTATCAACACAGGAAATGATTCAGGAACCAGAAGAAACGACAGATCAAAGGACTTTTATCAACACAGGAAATGATTCAGGAACCAGAAGAAACGACAGATCAAAGGACTTTTATCAACACAGGAAATGATTCAGGAACCAGAAACGACAGATCAAAGGACTTTTATCAACACAGGAAATGATTCAGGAACCAGAAGAAACGACACATCAAAGGACTTTTATCAACACAGGAAATGATTCAGGAACCAGAAGAAACGACAGATCAAAGGACTTTTATCAGCACAGGAAATGATTCAGGAACCAGAAGAAACGACAGATCAAAGGACTTTTATCAACACAGGAAATGATTCAGGAACCAGAAGAAACGACAGATCAAAGGACTTTTATCAACACAGGAAATGATTCAGGAACCAGAAGAAACGACAGATCAAAGGACTTTTATCAACACAGGAAATGATTCAGGAACCAGAAGAAACAACACATCAAAGGACTTTTATCAACAGGAAATGATTCAGGAACCAGAAGAAACGACACATCAAAGGACTTTTATCAACACAGGAAATGATTCAGGAACCAGAAGAAACGACAGATCAAAGGACTTTTATCAACACAGGAAATGATTCAGGAACCAGAAGAAACGACAGATCAAAGGACTTTTATCAACACAGGAAATGATTCAGGAACCAGAAGAAACAACACATCAAAGGACTTTTATCAACACAGGAAATGATTCAGGAACCAGAAGAAACGACAGACCAAAGGACTTTTATCAACACAGGAAATGATTCAGGAACCAGAAGAAACGACAGATCAAAGGACTTTTATCAACACAGGAAATGATTCAGGAACCAGAAGAAACGACAGATCAAAGGACTTTTATCAACACAGGAAATGATTCAGGAACCAGAAGAAACGACAGATCAAAGGACAGGAAATGATTCAGGAACCAGAAGAAACGACAGATCAAAGGACAGGAAATGATTCAGGAACCAGAAGAAACGACAGATCAAAGGACAGGAAATGATTCAGGAACCAGAAGAAACAACAGATCAAAGGACTTTTATCAACACAGGAAATGATTCAGGAACCAGAAGAAACGACAGATCAAAGGACAGGAAATGATTCAGGAACCAGAAGAAACGACAGATCAAAGGACTTTTATCAACACAGGAAATGATTCAGGAACCAGAAGAAACAACAGATCAAAGGACTTTTATCAACACAGGAAATGATTCAGGAACCAGAAGAAACGACAGATCAAAGGACTTTTATCAACACAGGAAATGATTCAGGAACCAGAAGAAACGACAGATCAAAGGACTTTTATCAACACAGGAAATGATTCAGGAACCAGAAGAAACGACAGATGAAAGGACTTTTATCAACACAGGAAATGATTCAGGAACCAGAAGAAACGACAGATCAAAGGACAGGAAATGATTCAGGAACCAGAAGAAACGACAGATCAAAGGACAGGAAGTGATTCAGGAACCAGAAGAAACGACAGATCAAAGGACAGGAAATGATTCAGGAACCAGAAGAAACGACAGATCAAAGGACAGGAAATGATTCAGGAACCAGAATAAAAAGTGTAGAGCTGAAACAGGAAACAGGAAACTGGAAACAGGAAACAGTTGATGTATCAAATAAACAGGAACTTTAACCGTAGATGAAAGACGGAGACGCTAACGGACAGAACGGATCGGATCTACCTTGGTGCAGTCTGCGTTGATAAATTGAGCGCTGAAGATTTTCTCGTTGACGTGACTTTTCTTCTTCATGTCTTCGTAGCGACTCTGACACTGTTCCACCGACACGCCGGCGATATCTGGAAATCAAACGTTATTATTATTATAACAATAAAACTATCAAAACAATTACACAGATGAGTCTGCGATGGATCAGGGGCGTTAGTCTGATCCAACTGCTGTTCAACTGCTGTGAAAAGCATCAGAAAGGAGTCACTGAAGAGTCACTGAAGGGTCACTGAAGAGTCACTGAAGGGTCACTGAAGGGTCACTGAAGGGTCACTGAAGAGTCACTGAAGAGTCACTGAAGGGTCACTGAAGAGTCACTGTAGGGTCACTGAAGGAGTCACTGAAGGGTCACTGAAGGGTCACTGAAGGGTCACTGAAGGAGTCACTGAAGGAGTCACTGAAGGGTCACTGAAGGGTCTCTGAAGGGTCACTGAAGAGTCACTGTAGGGTCACTGAAGGAGTCACTGAAGAGTCACTGAAGAGTCACTGTAGGGTCACTGAAGGGTCACTGAAGGGTCACTGAAGGGTCACTGAAGGGTCACTGAAGGGTCACTGAAGGGTCACTGAAGGGTCACTGAAGGGTCACTGAAGAGTCACTGAAGAGTCACTGAAGGGTCACTGAAGAGTCACTGAAGGGTCACTGAAGAGTCACTGAAGAGTCACTGAAGAGTCACTGAAGGGTCACTGAAGGGTCACTGAAGGGTCACTGAAGGGTCACTGAAGGAGTCACTGAAGGGTCACTGAAGGGTCACTGAAGGGTCACTGAAGGGTCACTGAAGGAGTCACTGAAGGGTCACTGAAGGGTCACTGAAGGGTCACTGAAGAGTCACTGAAGGGTCACTGAAGGGTCACTGAAGAGTCACTGAAGGGTCACTGAAGGGTCACTGAAGGGTCACTGAAGGGTCACTGAAGAGTCACTGAAGCAGTCACTGAAGGGTCACTGAAGAGTCACTGAAGGGTCACTGAAGGGTCACTGAAGGGTCACTGAAGGGTCACTGAAGGGTCACTGAAGGGTCACTGAAGAGTCACTGAAGCAGTCACTGAAGGGTCACTGAAGAGTCACTGAAGGAGTCACTGAAGGGTCACTGAAGGGTCACTGAAGGGTCACTGAAGAGTCACTGAAGGGTCACTGAAGGGTCACTGAAGAGTCACTGAAGGGTCACTGAAGGGTCACTGAAGGGTCACTGAAGGGTCACTGAAGGGTCACTGAAGAGTCACTGAAGCAGTCACTGAAGGGTCACTGAAGGGTCACTGAAGGGTCCTTTCACTAAACAGCCTCCTGTTTTTATCGGAGTGTGAATTCTGCCTCTACACGGCCGCGTGTGCGACGGCGTTGGAGATTCACTCGTTCAAAGGTAGAAACAGGTGAAACACGTGTTCAGAACTTCTTCTTTAAGGTGGAAAGAAAAACACGACTCTCGCTGTTCCTGCAACGACCCGTCAGACACGGTCCCAATAAAACAACATGGAACCGAATAACGTGAAACAAAAGGAGATAAAGTTAAAAATAAAAGAAAGAAAAACACTCAAACTGATCAAGAACAACGTAATTCAAGAAAGAGAAAGACAACAACAAAGAAATAAGGGGGGGGGGGGGGGGGGGGGACAGGAGGAACAGGGCCAGGGTCCAGGGTCCAGGGTCCAGGTTTGGTGGAAAGCCTCCAAAGGTCCCTCAGTGAAACCTGAACCTCTCCTCTCTTCATGAGTCTGCAGAGAAACACGGTTTAAATGGATCCCGTTGGCTCGGCTGTGTTTGGAAAACCCCGTCGTCCCCGACAAGTCCGAGCTGCGTTTATCCGACAGCGTCTGGAAGTTCTTCTGAAAAAGGTCCCTGAGCCGCCCGGCCGGGTCCCAGGGCTGAGAGCGAGCCGCCCTGCCGGGTCCCAGGGCTGAGAGCGGGCCGCCCTGCCGGGTCCCAGGGCTGAGAGCGAGCCGCCCTGCCGGGTCCCAGGGCTGAGAGCGGGCCGCCCTGCCGGGTCCCAGGGCTGAGAGCGGGCCGCCCTGCCGGGTCCCAGGGCTGAGAGCGAGCCGCCCTGCCGGGTCCCAGGGCTGAGAGCGGGCCGCCCTGCCGGGTCCCAGGGCTGAGAGCGAGCCGCCCTGCCGGGTCCCAGGGCTGAGAGCGAGCCGCCCGGCCGGGTCCCAGGGCTGAGAGCGAGCCGCCCGGCCGGGTCCCAGGGCTGAGAGCGAGCCGCCCTGCCGGGTCCCAGGGCTGAGAGCGGGCCGCCCTGCCGGGTCCCAGGGCTGAGAGCGGGCCGCCCTGCTGCTGAGAGCGGGCCGCCCTGCCGGGTCCCAGGGCTGAGAGCCCATTCATTCATCCATCCATTCATTCATCCATTCATCCATTGATTCATCCATCCTTTCATCCATTCATTCATTCATCCATCCATCCATTCATCCATTCATCCATCCATCCATCCATTCATTCATTCATCCATTCATTCATTGATCCATCCATTCATCCATCCATTCATTCATTCATTCATCCATTCATTCATTCATCCATTCATTCATGTGGGGACTGACCAAGAAGCAACATTCAGGCAACAACAACAACAACAACAAGAGGAAACAGGAAACAGGAAACAGGAAACAGGAAACAGGAAACGCGAGTGTCTCAGCGTCTGTGGACCCGGGACACTGGAGCCCGACCCACCTGCACAGACCAGGTGACTGATTCCTCCTCTCCTCCACTTCAGCAGGTCGCCTCCTTTCCCACAGCCGAGGTCCAACACCGACACCTGCTGAGGCCCCGCCCCCCGGCCCGGCTGAGGCTCCGCCCCCCGCACCTGCTCCAGGATCTCACCTGTCAATCAAACAAACACCTGATGAACGTTACAAACACAAGTGTCAAAGTTTCTGCAGGTGAACGACGAAACAGGAAGTCACATAAACACATAAACACATGTTTATATAATTATAGAACATATACGTGTCTGTGACCCGAACACACGGGTCGTCATGTGTCAGGTGTCCCGTGTCACGTGTTCGGGTCGTCGTCATGTGTCAGGTGTCCCGTGTCAGGTGTCCCGTGCTGGGGTCGTCACGTGTTCGGGTCGTCACGTGTCCCGTGTCCTGTGTCAGGTGTTCGGGTCGTCGTCATGTGTCAGGTGTCCCGTGTCAGGTGTTCGGGTCGTCGTCATGTGTCAGGTGTCCCGTGTCCTGTGTCAGGTGTTCAGGTCGTCACGTGTCATGTGTCAGGTGTCACGTGTCAGGTGTCCCGTGTCCCGCGGTCGCTCGCTCACCGATCAGGACGCTCTTCAGCCAGTTGTTGAAATTCCTCATGAAGAAAATTCTGCTTCGACTTCGAGCAGCGAGTCCGACTTCCTGCAGCCGGTTATAGTGACGGGCGACCTCCGCGCTGTGCTCCCCCACCTGTTATTATATAATATATATAATTATTAATAATTATTATTAATGTTTACAGTTATTAAAGACCTGACGGGTCACCTCCACGCTGTGCTCCACCTGTTATTATATAATATATATAATTATTAATAATTATTATTAATGTTTACAGTTATTAAAGACCTGACGGGTCACCTCCACACTGTGCTCCACCTGTTATTATATAATATATATAATTATTAATAATTATTATTAATGTTTACAGTTATTAAAGACCTGACGGGTCACCTCCACACTGTGCTCCACCTGTTATTATATAATATATATAATTATTAATAATTATTATTAATGTTTACAGTTATTAAAGACCTGACGGGTCACCTCCACGCTGTGCTCCACCTGTTATTATATAATATATATAATTATTAATAATTATTATTAATGTTTACAGTTATTAAAGACCTGACGGGTCACCTCCACACTGTGCTCCACCTGTTATTATATAATATATATAATTATTAATAATTATTATTAATGTTTACAGTTATTAAAGACCTGACGGGTCACCTCCACACTGTGCTCCACCTGTTATTATATAATATATATAATTATTAATAATTATTATTAATGTTTACAGTTATTAAAGACCTGACGGGTCACCTCCACACTGTGCTCCACCTGTTATTATATAATATATATAATTATTAATAATTATTATTAATGTTTACAGTTATTAAAGACCTGACGGGTCACCTCCACACTGTGCTCCCCCTGTTATTATATAATATATATATAATTATTAATAATTATTATTAATGTTTACAGTTATTAAAGACCTGACGGGTCACCTCCACACTGTGCTCCACCTGTTATTATATAATATATATAATTATTAATAATTATTATTAATGTTTACAGTTATTAAAGACCTGACGGGTCACCTCCACACTGTGCTCCACCTGTTATTATATAATATATATAATTATTAATAATTATTATTAATGTTTACAGTTATTAAAGACCTGACGGGTCACCTCCACACTGTGCTCCACCTGTTATTATATAATATATATAATTATTAATAATTATTATTAATGTTTACAGTTATTAAAGACCTGACGGGTCACCTCCACGCTGTGCTCCACCTGTTATTATATAATATATATAATTATTAATAATTATTATTAATGTTTACAGTTATTAAAGACCTGACGGGTCACCTCCACACTGTGCTCCACCTGTTATTATATAATATATATAATTATTAATAATTATTATTAATGTTTACAGTTATTAAAGACCTGACGGGTCACCTCCACACTGTGCTCCACCTGTTATTATATAATATATATAATTATTAATAATTATTATTAATGTTTACAGTTATTAAAGACCTGACGGGTCACCTCCACACTGTGCTCCACCTGTTATTATATAATATATATAATTATTAATAATTATTATTAATGTTTACAGTTATTAAAGACCTGACGGGTCACCTCCACACTGTGCCCCACCTGTTATTATATAATATATATAATTATTAATAATTATTATTAATGTTTACAGTTATTAAAGACCTGACGGGTCACCTCCACACTGTGCTCCACCTGTTATTATATAATATATATAATTATTAATAATTATTATTAATGTTTACAGTTATTAAAGACCTGACGGGTCACCTCCACACTGTGCTCCACCTGTTATTATATAATATATATAATTATTAATAATTATTATTAATGTTTACAGTTATTAAAGACCTGACGGGTCACCTCCACACTGTGCTCCACCTGTTATTAAATAATATATATAATTATTAATAATTATTATTAATGTTTACAGTTATTAAAGACCTGACGGGTCACCTCCACACTGTGCCCCACCTGTTATTATATAATATATATAATTATTAATAATTATTATTAATGTTTACAGTTATTAAAGACCTGACGGGTCACCTCCACACTGTGCTCCACCTGTTATTAAATAATATATATAATTATTAATAATTATTATTAATGTTTACAGTTATTAAAGACCTGACGGGTCACCTCCACGCTGTGCTCCACCTGTTATTATATAATATATATAATTATTAATAATTATTATTAATGTTTACAGTTATTAAAGACCTGACGGGTCACCTCCACACTGTGCTCCACCTGTTATTATATAATATATATAATTATTATTAATTATTATTAATGTTTACAGTTATTAAAGACCTGACGGGTCACCTCCACACTGTGCTCCACCTGTTATTATATAATATATATAATTATTAATAATTATTATTAATGTTTACAGTTATTAAAGACCTGACGGGTCACCTCCACACTGTGCTCCACCTGTTATTATATAATATATATAATTATTAATAATTATTATTAATGTTTACAGTTATTAAAGATAATAATAAATAATAATAATAATAATAAATATTAAGTATAAATATTAATAATAATAATAATAAATAATTATAATAAATAATAATAATAAATAATGATAAATAATAATAAATAATAATAAATGAGAATAAATAATAATAATTAATGAATAATAATAAATAATAATAATTAATTAATAATAATAAATATTATTAATAATAAATAACAATAAATAATAAATAATAATAAATAATTATAATAAATAATAATAAATAATAATAAATAATAATAATAAATAATAATAAATAATAATAAATAATAATAAATAATAATAAATAATAAATAATAATAAAAATTAATTAATAATAATAATAAATATTATAAATAATAATAAATAATAAATAATAATAATAAATAATAATAAATAAATAATAATCAATAATAATCAATAATAAATAAATAATAATAATAATAAATAATAATAAATAATAATAATAAATAATAATAAACAATAAATAAATAATAAATAAATAATAATAATAAATAATAATAAATAATAATAATAAATAATAATAATAATAATAATAATAATAATAAATAATAATAATAATAATAATAAATATTATTAATAATAAATAATAACAATAATAATAATAAATAATAAATAATAATAATTAATAAATAAATAATAAATAATAATAATTAATAAATAATAATAAATAATAATAATAATAAATAATAATAATAAATAATAATAAATAAATAATAATACATAATAATAAATAATAACAATAATAATAATAAATAATAATAAATAATAATGTACCTGCTCCTCTTCATCACGTCTCCTCTTCACCTCCTTCTCTCCTTCCTCTGCTCCTCTTTTCCTCTGACCGACGTCCTGAGGATCCATTTCTGTCAACAACAACAACAAACAAACAATCTGTCAACAACAACAAACAAACTGTCAACAACAACAAACAAACAATCTGTCAACAACAACAACAACAAACAAACTGTCAACAACAACAAACAAACAAGGAGCCTCCGTCCTGAGGATCCATTTCTGTCAACAACAACAACAACAAACAATCTGTCAACAAAAACAACAACAAACTGTAAACAACAAACAAACAAGGAGCCTCTCTCCTGAGGATCCATTTCTGTCAACAACAACAACAACAACAACAAAGAGTCAACAAACAAACAAACCAACGTCCTGAGGATCCATTTCTGTCAACAACAACAACAACAACAACAAAGAGTCAACAAACAAACCAACGTCCTGAGGATCCATCTCTGTCAACAACAACAACAACAACAACAAAGAGTCAACAAACAAACAAACCAACGTCCTGAGGATCCATCTCTGTCAACAACAACAACAACAACAAAGAGTCAACAAACAAACAAACCAACGTCCTGAGGATCCATCTCTGTCAACAACAACAAACAAACTGTAAACAACAACAAACAAACTGTCAACAACAACAACAACAAACAATCTGTCAACAACAACAAACAAGGAGCCTCCGTCCTGAGGATCCATGTCTGTCAACAACAACAACAACAACAACAACAAAGAGTCAACAAACAAACAAACCAACGTCCTGAGGATCCATCTCTGTCAACAACAACAAACAAACTGTAAACAACAACAAACAAACTGTCAACAACAACAACAACAAACAATCTGTCAACAACAACAAACAAGGAGCCTCCGTCCTGAGGATCCATGTCTGTCAACAACAACAACAACAACAACAACAACAAAGAGTCAACAAACAAACAAACCAACGTCCTGAGGATCCATCTCTGTCAACAACAACAAACAAACTGTAAACAACAACAAACAAACTGTCAACAACAACAACAACAAACAATCTGTCAACAACAACAAACAAGGAGCCTCCGTCCTGAGGATCCATGTCTGTCAACAACAACAACAACAACAACAACAACAAAGAGTCAACAAACAAACAAACCAACGTCCTGAGGATCCATCTCTGTCAACAACAACAAACAAACTGTAAACAACAACAAACAAACTGTCAACAACAACAACAACAAACAATCTGTCAACAACAACAAACAAGGAGCCTCCGTCCTGAGGATCCATCTCTGTCAACAACAACAACAACAACAACAACAAAGAGTCAACAAACAAACAAACAATCTGTCATCAACAACAAACAAACTGTCAACAACAACAACAAACAATCTGATTGTGTCTGATGACAATCATTGTGATTTATTTGTTGTTTTTAATGTTTTTAATGTAAATCTCTTTAAGTCTCTGATCCTCAGTGAGACACAAACTAAACTTCTTAAACTTATTATTGATTTATTTGTTGTTTTTAATGTTTTTAATGTAAATCTCTTTAAGTCTCTGATCCTCAGTGAGGCACAAACTAAACTTCTTAAACTTATTATTGATTTATTTGTTGTTTTTAATGTTTTTAATGTAAATCTCTTTAAGTCTCTGATCCTCAGTGAGACACAAACTAAACTTCTTAAACTTATTATTGATTTATTTGTTGTTTTTAATGTTTTTAATGTAAATCTCTTTAAGTCTCTGATCCTCAGTGAGGCACAAACTAAACTTCTTAAACTTATTATTGATTTATTTGTTGTTTTTAATGTTTTTAATGTAAATCTCTTTAAGTCTCTGATCCTCAGTGAGACACAAACTAAACTTCTTAAACTTATTATTGATTTATTTGTTGTTTTTAATGTTTTTAATGTAAATCTCTTTAAGTCTCTGATCCTCAGTGAGGCACAAACTAAACTTCTTAAACTTATTATTGATTTATTTGTTGTTTTTAATGTTTTTAATGTAAATCTCTTTAAGTCTCTGATCCTCAGTGAGGCACAAACTAAACTTCTTAAACTTATTATTGATTTATTTGTTGTTTTTAATGTTTTTAATGTAAATCTCTTTAAGTCTCTGATCCTCAGTGAGACACAAACTAAACTTCTTAAACTTATTATTGATTTATTTGTTGTTTTTAATGTTTTTAATGTAAATCTCTTTAAGTCTCTGATCCTCAGTGAGACACAAACTAAACTTCTTAAACTTATTATTGATTTATTTGTTGTTTTTAATGTTTTTAATGTAAATCTCTTTAAGTCTCTGATCCTCAGTGAGACACAAACTAAACTTCTTAAACTTATTATTGATTTATTTGTTGTTTTTAATGTTTTTAATGTAAATCTCTTTAAGTCTCTGATCCTCAGTGAGACACAAACTAAACTTCTTAAACTTATTATTGATTTATTTGTTGTTTTTAATGTTTTTAATGTAAATCTCTTTAAGTCTCTGATCCTCAGTGAGACACAAACTAAACTTCTTAAACTTATTATTGATTTATTTGTTGTTTTTAATGTTTTTAATGTAAATCTCTTTAAGTCTCTGATCCTCAGTGAGACACAAACTAAACTTCTTAAACTTATTATTGATTTATTTGTTGTTTTTAATGTTTTTAATGTAAATCTCTTTAAGTCTCTGATCCTCAGTGAGACACAAACTAAACTTCTTAAACTTATTATTGATTTATTTGTTGTTTTTAATGTTTTTAATGTAAATCTCTTTAAGTCTCTGATCCTCAGTGAGACACAAACTAAACTTCTTAAACTTATTATTGATTTATTTGTTGTTTTTAATGTTTTTAATGTAAATCTCTTTAAGTCTCTGATCCTCAGTGAGACACAAACTAAACTTCTTAAACTTATTATTGATTTATTTGTTGTTTTTAATGTTTTTAATGTAAATCTCTTTAAGTCTCTGATCCTCAGTGAGACACAAACTAAACTTCTTAAACTTATTATTGATTTATTTGTTGTTTTTAATGTTTTTAATGTAAATCTCTTTAAGTCTCTGATCCTCAGTGAGAGCACAAACTAAACTTCTTAAACTTATTATTGATTTATTTGTTGTTTTTAATGTTTTTAATGTAAATCTCTTTAAGTCTCTGATCCTCAGTGAGACACAAACTAAACTTCTTAAACTTATTATTGATTTATTTGTTGTTTTTAATGTTTTTAATGTAAATCTCTTTAAGTCTCTGATCCTCAGTGAGACACAAACTAAACTTCTTAAACTTATTATTGATTTATTTGTTGTTTTTAATGTTTTTAATGTAAATCTCTTTAAGTCTCTGATCCTCAGTGAGGCACAAACTAAACTTCTTAAACTTATTATTGATTTATTTGTTGTTTTTAATGTTTTTAATGTAAATCTCTTTAAGTCTCTGATCCTCAGTGAGACACAAACTAAACTTCTTAAACTTATTATTGATTTATTTGTTGTTTTTAATGTTTTTAATGTAAATCTCTTTAAGTCTCTGATCCTCAGTGAGGCACAAACTAAACTTCTTAAACTTATTATTGATTTATTTGTTGTTTTTAATGTTTTTAATGTAAATCTCTTTAAGTCTCTGATCCTCAGTGAGGCACAAACTAAACTTCTTAAACTTATTATTGATTTATTTGTTGTTTTTAATGTTTTTAATGTAAATCTCTTTAAGTCTCTGATCCTCAGTGAGACACAAACTAAACTTCTTAAACTTATTATTGATTTATTTGTTGTTTTTAATGTTTTTAATGTAAATCTCTTTAAGTCTCTGATCCTCAGTGAGGCACAAACTAAACTTCTTAAACTTATTATTGATTTATTTGTTGTTTTTAATGTTTTTAATGTAAATCTCTTTAAGTCTCTGATCCTCAGTGAGGACACAAACTAAACTTCTTAAACTTATTATTGATTTATTTGTTGTTTTTAATGTTTTTAATGTAAATCTCTTTAAGTCTCTGATCCTCAGTGAGACACAAACTAAACTTCTTAAACTTATTATTGATTTATTTGTTGTTTTTAATGTTTTTAATGTAAATCTCTTTAAGTCTCTGATCCTCAGTGAGGCACAAACTAAACTTCTTAAACTTATTATTGATTTATTTGTTGTTTTTAATGTTTTTAATGTAAATCTCTTTAAGTCTCTGATCCTCAGTGAGACACAAACTAAACTTCTTAAACTTATTATTGATTTATTTGTTGTTTTTAATGTTTTTAATGTAAATCTCTTTAAGTCTCTGATCCTCAGTGAGGCACAAACTAAACTTCTTAAACTTATTATTGATTTATTTGTTGTTTTTAATGTTTTTAATGTAAATCTCTTTAAGTCTCTGATCCTCAGTGAGACACAAACTAAACTTCTTAAACTTATTATTGATTTATTTGTTGTTTTTAATGTTTTTAATGTAAATCTCTTTAAGTCTCTGATCCTCAGTGAGGCACAAACTAAACTTCTTAAACTTATTATTGATTTATTTGTTGTTTTTAATGTTTTTAATGTAAATCTCTTTAAGTCTCTGATCCTCAGTGAGACACAAACTAAACTTCTTAAACTTATTATTGATTTATTTGTTGTTTTTAATGTTTTTAATGTAAATCTCTTTAAGTCTCTGATCCTCAGTGAGGCACAAACTAAACTTCTTAAACTTATTATTGATTTATTTGTTGTTTTTAATGTTTTTAATGTAAATCTCTTTAAGTCTCTGATCCTCAGTGAGACACAAACTAAACTTCTTAAACTTATTATTGATTTATTTGTTGTTTTTAATGTTTTTAATGTAAATCTCTTTAAGTCTCTGATCCTCAGTGAGGCACAAACTAAACTTCTTAAACTTATTATTGATTTATTTGTTGTTTTTAATGTTTTTAATGTAAATCTCTTTAAGTCTCTGATCCTCAGTGAGATACTCAAGCATCGATACTTCTTAAACTTATTATTGATTTATTTGTTGTTTTTAATGTTTTTAATGTAAATCTCTTTAAGTCTCTGATCCTCAGTGAGGCACAAACTAAACTTCTTAAACTTATTATTGATTTATTTGTTGTTTTTAATGTTTTTAATGTAAATCTCTTTAAGTCTCTGATCCTCAGTGAG
>NW_028154816.1:60000-92500 GCF_963691815.1 Echiichthys vipera | reverse complement strand
TTCAACTGTTTTAATGTTTTTATTATTGTTCTTAATTTTCAGCTCTTTATTTATTGTTGTGTCTTATTTTTGGCGAAGGTTGTGACCTCGCCAAACGAAGTGTGTAAAACGGTTTTATGACCTCGGTGGACGCCAGGAAGACCAGCTGTCGTCCAGCGTCAGCTGATGAACTTTCAATAAACTCAAATTCAAATTCCCTCTCTCTCTCCCTCTCTCTCTCCCTCCCTCTCTCTCTCTCTCTCTCCCTCTCTCTCTCCCTCTCTCTCTCCCTCCCTCTCTCCCTCTCTCCCCCCCTCTCTCTCCCCCCCCCCCTCCCCTCCCCCCTCCCTCCCTCTCTCTCTCCCCCCCCCCTCCCTCCCTCCCTCTCTCCCTCCCTCTCTCTCTCTCTCCCTCCCTCTCTCTCTCTCTCCCCCTCTCTCCCTCCCTCTCTCCCCCCCTCTCTCCCCCCCTCTCTCCCCCCCTCCCTCTCCCCCCTCCCTCCCTCCCTCCCTCTCTCTCTCTCTCTCTCTCCCTCCCTCCCCCCCTCCCTCTCTCCCCCCCCCCCTCCCTCTCTCCTCACAGAGGAGGAGAAGAAGAAGAAGGTGGTGCGTCTCCCCGTCCAGAGAAGCATAGAAACTGGACTCGCTGTCGACTTCAAAGCTCGTTTCACTCGACAACCGAGCCGAGACCCCGACGCCGAGGACCCCAAACCTGGAGCGTAAGGGCCCCTCAGCTCCAGACCCTGGTCCTGGATCAGGTCCTGGATCAGGTCCTGGATCAGGTCTCAGGGGCAGCAGCTCCAGCCTCTGGTCCTGGATCAGGTCTCAGGGGCAGCAGCTCCAGCCTCTGATCCTGGATCAGGTCTCAGGGGCAGCAGCTCCAGACCCTGGTCCTGGATCAGGGGCAGCAGCTCCAGACCCTGATCCTGGATCAGGTCTCAGGGGCAGCAGCTCCAGACTCTGATCCTGGATCAGGTCTCAGGGGCAGCAGCTCCAGCCTCTGGTCCTGGATCAGGTCTCAGGGGCAGCAGCTCCAGCCTCTGATCCTGGATCAGGTCTCAGGGGCAGCAGCTCCAGCCTCTGATCCTGGATCAGGTCTCAGGGGCAGCAGCTCCAGCCTCTGGTCCTGGATCAGGTCTCAGGGGACCAGCTCCAGCCTCTGATCCTGGATCAGGTCTCAGGGGACCAGCTCCAGCCTCTGATCCTGGATCAGGTCTCAGGGGCAACAGCTCCAGCCCCTGGTCCTGGATCAGGTCCTGGATCAGGTCTCAGGGGACCAGCTCCAGCCTCTGATCCTGGATCAGGTCTCATCTTGTCCTCTGTGGTCAGGCTCATCTTCCCGGGGGTGAAGTTGGCGACGGACAGACATTTCACCGGGTTCCTGGACGGATTAGGCCCCGCCCAGCTGGCCGGGCGCCAGACTCTGGCCACGCCCGCCATGGGTAAGAGCCAATCAGAAGTGATTATTCACACGTGTTCACTGACACGTGGGTTAAAGGTCACGTCCTGGTCGGTGACATCACCTAACGCGAGCCCTGTGATTGGCTGCCTGGTCAGGTGACATCCAGATCGGGATGGTGTACAGGAAGGAGCGTCTGGACGTGGAGGTGATCCGAGCCCGCGGACTGGTGGGGAAGCAGGGCAACAAGAACACGCCAGGTGAGCACGAGCAAGCCGCACGAGCACGCCACACGAGCACGGGCACGAGCACGCCACACGAGCACGCCGCACGAGCACGCCGCACGAGCACGCCGCACGAGCACGAGCACGAGCACGCCACACGAGCACGCCACACGCTGCACGCCATAAATATAAAGTAGAGAGAAGAAAACAAGTAAAATCACATTAACAGAAATGTGTGTGTGTGTGTGTGTGTGTGTGTGTGTGTGTGTGTGTGTGTGTGTGTGTGTGTGTGTGTGTGTGTGTGTGTGTGTGTGTGTGTCTGTCTCCGTGTGTGTGTGTGTGTGTGTGTGTGTGTGTGTCTGTCCCCGTGTGTGTGTGTGTGTGTGTGTGTGTGTGTGTGTGTCTCTGTCCCCTGCTTGTGTGTGTGTGTGTGTGTGTGTGTGTGTCTGTCCCTGCGTGTGTGTGTGTGTGTGTGTGTCTGTCCCCTGCGTGTGTGTGTGTGTGTGTGTGTGTGTCTGTCCCCGTGTGTGTGTGTGTGTGTGTCTGTCCCTGCGTGTGTGTGTGTGTGTCTGTCCCCTGCGTGTGTGTGTGTGTGTGTGTGTGTGTGTCTGTCCCCTGCGTGTGTGTGTGTGTGTGTGTCTGTCCCCTGTGTGTGTGTGTGTGTGTGTGTGTGTGTGTCTGTCCCCGTGTGTGTGTGTGTGTGTGTGTGTGTGTGTCTGTGTGTGTGTGTCCCTGCATGTGTGTGTGTGTGTGTGTGTGTGTGTGTGTGTGTGTGTGTGTGTGTCTGTGTGTGTGTGTGTGTGTGTGTGTGTGTGTGTGTGTGTGTGTGTGTCTGTGTGTGTGTGTCCCTGCATGTGTGTGTGTGTGTGTGTGTCCCTGTCCCCGTGTGTGTGTGTGTTTGTGTGTGTGTCTGTGTGTGTGTGTGTGTGTGTGTGTGTGTGTGTGTGTGTGTGTGTCTGTGTGTGTCTGTCCCCTGCATGTGTGTGTGTGTGTGTGTGTAGCGGCCTACGTGAAGGTGTACCTCCTGGATAACGGGAAGTGTGTGTTGAAGAGAAGAACTCGTCTGGCCAGAAAAACTCTGGATCCACTTTATCAACAACAGCTGCAGTTTGAAGAAAACCCAGAGGGGAAGGTGGTGCAGGTACCTGTCTGTCTGCTCACCTGTCTGTCTGCTCACCTGTCTGTCTGCTCACCTGTCTGTCTGTCTGTCTGCTCACCTGTCTGTCTGTCTGCTCACCTGTCTGTCTGCTCACCTGTCTGTCTGTCTGCTCACCTGTCTGTCTGTCTGCTCACCTGTCTGTCTGCTCACCTGTCTGTCTGTCTGCTCACCTGTCTGTCTGTCTGCTCACCTGTCTGTCTGTCTGCTCACCTGTCTGTCTCTCACCTGTCTGTCCGTCTGTCTGCTCACCTGTCTGTCTGCTCACCTGTCTGTCTGCTCACCTGTCTGTCTGTCTGTTCACCTGTCTGTCTGCTCACCTGTCTGTCTGTCTGTTCACCTGTCTGTCTGTCTGTCTGCTCACCTGTCTGTCTGCTCACCTGTCTGTCTGCTCACCTGTCTGTCTGTCTGTTCACCTGTCTGTCTGCTCACCTGTCTGTCTGTCTGCTCACCTGTCTGTCTGTCTGCTCACCTGTCTGTCTGTCTGCTCACCTGTCTGTCTGCTCACCTGTCTGTCTGTCTGTCTGCTTACCTGTCTGTCTGTCTGCTCACCTGTCTGTCTGTCTGTCTGTCTGCTCACCTGTCTGTCTGCTCACCTGTCTGTCTGCTCACCTGTCTGTCTGTATGCTCACCTGTCTGTCTGTCTGCTCACCTGTCTGTCTGCTCACCTGTCTGTCTGTCTGTCTGCTCACCTGTCTGTCTGTCTGCTCACCTGTCTGTCTGTCTGCTCACCTGTCTGTCTGTCTGCTCACCTGTCTGTCTGTCTGCTCACCTGTCTGTCTGTCTGCTCACCTGTCTGTCTGTCTGTTCACCTGTCTGTCTGCTCACCTGTCTGTCTGTCTGCTCACCTGTCTGTCTGTCTGCTCACCTGTCTGTCTGTCTGCTCAACTGTCTGTCTGTCTGCTCACCTGTCTGTCTGCTCACCTGTCTGTCTGCTCACCTGTCTGTCTGTCTGCTCACCTGTCTGTCTGTCTGCTCACCTGTCTGTCTGTCTGCTCACCTGTCTGTCTGCTCACCTGTCTGTCTGCTCACCTGTCTGTCTGTCTGCTCAACTGTCTGTCTGTCTGCTCACCTGTCTGTCTGTCTGCTCACCTGTCTGTCTGTCTGCTCACCTGTCTGTCTGCTCACCTGTCTGTCTGTCTGCTCACCTGTCTGTCTGCTCACCTGTCTGTCTGCTCACCTGTCTGTCTGTCTGCTCAACTGTCTGTCTGTCTGTTCACCTGTCTGTCTGCTCACCTGTCTGTCTGCTCACCTGTCTGTCTGTCTGCTCACCTGTCTGTCTGCTCACCTGTCTGTCTGTCTGCTCACCTGTCTGTCTGCTCACCTGTCTGTCTGTCTGCTCACCTGTCTGTCCTCTCACCTGTCTGTCTGCTCACCTGTCTGTCTGTCTGTCTGTTCACCTGTCTGTCTGCTCACCTGTCTGTCTGCTCACCTGTCTGTCTGTCCTCTCACCTGTCTGTCTGTCCTCTCACCTGTCTGTCTCTCACCTGTCTGTCTCTCACCTGTCTGTCTCTCACCTGTCTGTCTGTCTCTCACCTGTCTGTCCTCTCACCTGTCTGTCTCTCACCTGTCTGTCTGTCCTCTCACCTGTCTGTCTCTCACCTGTCTGTCCTCTCACCTGTCTGTCTCTCACCTGTCTGTCCTCTCACCTGTCTGTCTCTCACCTGTCTGTCTCTCACCTGTCTGTCTGTCCTCTCACCTGTCTCTCTCTCACCTGTCTGTCCTCTCACCTGTCTGTCTCTCACCTGTCTGTCTTTCACCTGTCTGTCTCTCACCTGTCTGTCTGTCTGCTCAACTGTCTGTCTGTCTGCTCACCTGTCTGTCTGCTCACCTGTCTGTCTGTCTGCTCACCTGTCTGTCTGCTCACCTGTCTGTCTGTCTGCTCACCTGTCTGTCTGCTCACCTGTCTGTCTGTCTGTCTGCTCACCTGTCTGTCTGTCTGCTCACCTGTCTGTCTGCTCACCTGTCTGTCTGTCTGCTCACCTGTCTGTCTGTCTTCTCACCTGTCTGTCTGCTCACCTGTCTGTCTGTCTGCTCACCTGTCTGTCTGCTCACCTGTCTGTCTGTCTGCTCACCTGTCTGTCTGTCCTCTCACCTGTCTGTCTGCTCACCTGTCTGTCTGTCTGTCTGTTCACCTGTCTGTCTGCTCACCTGTCTGTCTGCTCACCTGTCTGTCTGTCCTCTCACCTGTCTGTCTGTCCTCTCACCTGTCTGTCTCTCACCTGTCTGTCTGCTCACCTGTCTGTCTCTCACCTGTCCGTCCTCTCACCTGTCTGTCCTCTCACCTGTCTGTCTCTCACCTGTCTGTCTCTCACCTGTCTGTCCTCTCACCTGTCTGTCCTCTCACCTGTCTGTCTGTCTCTCACCTGTCTGTCTGTCTCTCACCTGTCTGTCCTCTCACCTGTCTGTCTCTCACCTGTCTGTCTGTCCTCTCACCTGTCTGTCTCTCACCTGTCTGTCTGCGTACCTGTCTGTCTGCGTACCTGTCTGTCTGTCCTCTCACCTGTCTGTCCTCTCACCTGTCTGTCTGCGTACCTGTCTGTCTGTCCTCTCACCTGTCTGTCTCTCACCTGTCTGTCTGTCTCTCACCTGTCTGTCCTCTCACCTGTCTGTCTCTCACCTGTCTGTCTCTCACCTGTCTGTCTGTCTCTCACCTGTCTGTCTCTCACCTGTCTCTCTCTCTCACCTGTCTGTCCTCTCACCTGTCTGTCTGTCTCTCACCTGTCTGTCTGTCTCTCACCTGTCTGTCTGTCCTCTCACCTGTCTGTCTCTCACCTGTCTGTCTCTCACCTGTCTGTCTGTCTCTCACCTGTCTGTCTCTCACCTGTCTCTCTCTCTCACCTGTCTCTCTCTCACCTGTCTGTCTCTCACCTGTCTGTCTCTCACCTGTCTGTCTCTCACCTGTCTGTCTGTCTCTCACCTGTCTGTCTCTCACCTGTCTGTCTCTCACCTGTCTGTCTCTCACCTGTCTGTCTGCGTACCTGTCTGTCTGCAGATCATCGTGTGGGGGGACTACGGTCGTATGGATCATAAGTCCTTCATGGGAGCCGCTCAGATCCTATTGGACGACCTGGACCTGTCCAACATGGTGATTGGCTGGTTCAAACTGTTCCCTGCCACCTCATTGGTGGATCCCGCTTTGGCCCCTCTGACCAATAAGGAGACGGAGGGCAAGTC
This sequence comes from Echiichthys vipera, assembly GCF_963691815.1. Lineage (NCBI taxonomy): Eukaryota > Metazoa > Chordata > Actinopteri > Perciformes > Trachinidae > Echiichthys > Echiichthys vipera. The sequence goes on along the minus strand of NW_028154816.1, from coordinate 86,566 downwards.
GTAGCATCAGCTGATCAACCGTATCACCATAGCAACGGGTCAGGAGGTGGGATCAACCTCATCACCATAGCAACGGGTCAGGAGGTGGGATCAACCGTATCACCATAGCAACGGGTCAGGAGGTGGGATCACCCTCATCACCATAGCAACGGGTCAGGAGGTGGGATCAACCGTTTCACCATAGCAACGGGTCAGGAGGTGGGATCAACCTCATCACCATAGCAACGGGTCAGGAGGTGGGATCAACCGTTTCACCATAGCAACGGGTCAGAAGAGACCATGTGACCTCCGGCAGCTCCTCAGGAGTCATGTGACTGTTCCAGCGTTGCCATGGAGACGCAGAACACGGTTCTCCACATTAGAACCTTTAAAAACATCAACTGTGAAAAAAGTTAAAGAACTGAAAATAAAGAGATTTTCTCTGACGACGTGTTCTTTAAGGTTCTTTAAGGTTCTACAGGAACGCTGACACAAGGTTCTTTAAGGTTCTACAGGAACACTGACACAAGGTTCTCTAAGGTTCTACAGGGAACACCGACACAAGGTTCTCTAAGGTTCTACAGGAACACCGACACAAGGTTCTCTAAGGTTCTACAGGAACACCGACACAAGGTTCTCTAAGGTTCTACAGGAACACCGACACAACAAGGTTCTCTAAGGTTCTACAGGAACACCGGCACAACAAGGTTCTCTAAGGTTCTACAGGATCACCGACACAAGGTTCTCTAAGGTTCTACAGGGAACACTGACACAAGGTTCTCTAAGGTTCTACAGGAACACTGACACAAGGTTCTCTAAGGTTCTACAGGAACACTGACACAAGGTTCTCTAAGGTTCTACAGGAACACCGACACAAGGTTCTCTAAGGTTCTACAGGAACACCGACACAACAAGGTTCTCTAAGGTTCTACAGGATCACCGACACAAGGTTCTCTAAGGTTCTACAGGGAACACTGACACAAGGTTCTCTAAGGTTCTACAGGGAACACCGACACAAGGTTCTCTAAGGTTCTACAGGAACACCGACACAAGGTTCTCTAAGGTTCTACAGGAACACCGACACAAGGTTCTCTAAGGTTCTACAGGAACACTGACACAAGGTTCTCTAAGGTTCTACAGGAACACCGACACAAGGTTCTCTAAGGTTCTACAGGAACACCGACACAACAAGGTTCTCTAAGGTTCTACAGGATCACCGACACAAGGTTCTCTAAGGTTCTACAGGGAACACTGACACAAGGTTCTCTAAGGTTCTACAGGGAACACCGACACAAGGTTCTCTAAGGTTCTACAGGAACACCGACACAAGGTTCTCTAAGGTTCTACAGGAACACTGACACAAGGTTCTCTAAGGTTCTACAGGAACACCGACACAAGGTTCTCTAAGGTTCTACAGGAACACCGACACAAGGTTCTCTAAGGTTCTACAGGAACACCGACACAAGGTTCTCTAAGGTTCTACAGGAACACCGACACAACAAGGTTCTCTAAGGTTCTACAGGATCACCGACACAAGGTTCTCTAAGGTTCTACAGGGAACACTGACACAAGGTTCTCTAAGGTTCTACAGGAACACCGACACAAGGTTCTCTAAGGTTCTACAGGAACACTGACACAAGGTTCTCTAAGGTTCTACAGGAACACCGACACAAGGTTCTCTAAGGTTCTACAGGAACACTGACACAAGGTTCTCTAAGGTTCTACAGGGATCACTGACACGAGGTTCTCTAAGGTTCTACAGGAACACTGACACAAGGTTCTCTAAGGTTCTACAGGAACACCGACACAAGGTTCTCTAAGGTTCTACAGGAACACCGACACAACAAGGTTCTCTAAGGTTCTACAGGAACACTGACACAAGGTTCTCTAAGGTTCTACGGGAACACAGACACAAGGTTCTCTAAGGTTCTACAGGAACACCGACACAACAAGGTTCTCTAAGGTTCTACAGGAACATTGACACAAGGTTCTCTAAGGTTCTACAGGGAACACTGACACGAGGTTCTCTAAGGTTCTACAGGAACACCGACACGAGGTTCTCTAAGGTTTTACAGGGAACACTGACACAAGGTTCTCTAAGGTTCTACAGGGATCACCGACATGAGGTTCTCCAAGGTTCTCTAAGGTTCTACAGGGATCACCGACACAAGGTTCTTTAAGGTTCTAAAGGAACACCGACACAAGGTTCTCTAAGGTTCTATAGGTGTTCTACAGGGAACACCAACACAACAAGGTTCTTTAAGGTTCTATAGGTGTTCTACAGGGAACACTGACACGAGGTTCTCTAAGGTTCTACACGAACACTGACACAAGGTTCTCTAAGGTTCTACAGGTGTTCTACAGGTATCACTGACACAACAAGGTTCTCTAAGGTTCTACAGGTGTTTTACAGGGAACACTGACACGAGGTTCTCTAAGGTTCTACAGGAACACCGACACAAGGTTCTCTAAGGTTCTACAGGGATCACGACACAACAAGGTTCTTTAAGGTTCTACAGGAACACCGACACAAGGTTCTCTAAGGTTCCATAGGTGTTCTACAGGGATCACCGACACAAGGTTCTCTAAGGTTCTACAGGACCACTGACACAAGGTTCTCTAAGGTTCCATAGGTGTTCTACAGGGATCACCGACACAAGGTTCTCTAAGGTTCTACAGGAACACCGACACAACAAGGTTCTCTAAGGTTCTACAGGATCACCGACACAAGGTTCTCTAAGGTTCTACAGGAACACCGACACAACAAGGTTCCTTAAGGTTCTACAGGAACACCGACACAACAAGGTTCTTTAAGGTTCTACACGGACACCGACACAGGGTTCTCTAAGGTTCTACAGGGATCACCGACACAAGGTTCTCTAAGGTTCTACAGGAACACTGACACAAGGTTCTCTAAGGTTCTACAGGAACACCGACACATGGTTCTCTAAGGTTATACAGGAACACTGACACAAGGTTCTCTAAGGTTCTACAGGAACACTGACACAAGGTTCTCTAAGGTTCTACAGGAACACTGACACAAGGTTCTCTAAGGTTCTACAGGAACACTGACACAAGGTTCTCTAAGGTTCTACAGGAACACTGACACAAGGTTCTCTAAGGTTCTACAGGAACACCGACACAAGGTTCTCTAAGGTTCTACAGGAACACTGACACAAGGTTCTCTAAGGTTCTACAGGAACACTGACACAAGGTTCTCTAAGGTTCTACATGGTGGAACTTTATTTAGTGTTCTTTAAGAACCTTATTTTAATTTTTATTGAGTTTAATTTATTAATTCAGATTTCATCATTTTTGTGTCTGAAAATAATAAAAACATCTGTTGTTGTTTGTTTGTTTATTGAGTTCATGGATCATTGTTGTTGTTGTTGTTGTTGTTGTTGTTGTTGTTGTTGTTGTTGTTGTTGTTGTTGTTGTTTTGTCCGCGGGTTCGAATCCACCTCCTGCACTTCGCCCTCCGGTCCAGCAGGGTTCGCTGTTCGCTTTCGCCGCTTCGCTGCGGTCGCGGCGAAGTGTCGTCGACGCGGAACTGTGTGCGCGTGTCCGCGGGCCCTCGCGCTCTCTTTGTCCGCACACAGGAGCAGGATGTGCGCCGTGCAGCTGCTGCGGGCGTCGGTCCACGAGCGGATGTTTGCCGCCGCGGAAGCGTTTCTGCTGCGGGTGGAAAGAGGCGGTGAAGCGGCCGAAGTCCCGGCGCTGAGGCCGCTGCTCACCGAGCGGCTCGCGGCGGCTGCGGAGGAGATCGTCGGTGTGCTCGAGGACACCGTGGCGGAGCACGAGGAGCGCGCGCAGCGGGCGGAGCGGGAGGTGTGCCGCCAGAGGAGGCTGCTCGATGCGCTGCTCAAGCCCGAGGTCAGGCTGCGGAGAGCCGGTCAGTGACGCCCCGGGGGACCGGGGGGAGGGACCGGGGACACACGGGGGGAGGGACCGGGGACACACGGGGGGAGGGACCGGGGACACACGGGGGGAGGGACCGGGGGGGACCGACACACACCGACATCCGCTCTACTCCAAAATAAAAGTCCTGTCACATCAGAGGAAGTTCTCAATTCATCAGCTGATCGTTGGAACTCTGTGGGAACTCTGTGGGAACTCTTTGGGAACACTGTGGGAACAATTGGGAACACTGGGGGAACACTGTGGGAACTCTGTGGGAACAATGTGGGAACACTGTGGGAACACTGGGGAACTCTGTGGGAACACTGTGGGAACTCTGGGGAACACTGTGGGAACACTGTGGGAACACTGGGGAACACTGTGGGAACTCTGTGGGAACTCTGTGGGAACAATGTGGGAACACTGTGGGAACACTGGGGAACTCTGTGGGAACACTGGGAACTCTGTGGGAACTCTGGGAACACTGTGGGAACACTGTGGGAACTCTGGGAACTCTGTGGGAACACTGTGGGAACACTGGGAACTCTGTGGGAACTCTGTGGGAACTCTGTGGGAACACTGGGGAACTCTGTGGGAACACTGTGGGAACTCTGGGAACTCTGTGGGAACACTGTGGGAACACTGGGAACTCTGTGGGAACTCTGTGGGAACTCTGTGGGAACACTGTGGGAACACTGGGGAACACTGTGGGAACTCTGTGGGAACTCTGTGGGAACAATGTGGGAACACTGTGGGAACACTGGGGAACTCTGTGGGAACACTGGGAACTCTGTGGGAACTCTGGGAACACTGTGGGAACACTGTGGGAACTCTGGGAACTCTGTGGGAACACTGTGGGAACACTGGGAACTCTGTGGGAACTCTGTGGGAACTCTGTGGGAACACTGGGGAACTCTGTGGGAACACTGTGGGAACTCTGGGAACTCTGTGGGAACACTGTGGGAACACTGGGAACTCTGTGGGAACTCTGTGGGAACTCTGTGGGAACACTGGGGAACTCTGTGGGAACACTGGGAACACTGTGGGAACTCTGGGAACACTGTGGGAACACTGGGGAACTCTGTGGGAACACTGTGGGAACACTGGGAACTCTGTGGGAACTCTGTGGGAACACTGGGAACACTGGGGAACTCTGTGGGAACTCTGTGGGAACTCTGTGGGAACACTGTGGGAACACTGTGGGAACTCTGGGAACTCTGTGGGAACTCTGTGGGAACACTGGGAACACTGGGGAACTCTGTGGGAACTCTGTGGGAACTCTGTGGGAACACTGTGGGAACACTGTGGGAACTCTGGGAACTCTGTGGGAACTCTGTGGGAACACTGTGGGAACACTGGGAACTCTGTGGGAACTCTGTGGGAACACTGTGGGAACTCTGGGAACTCTGTGGGAACTCTGTGGGAACACTGTGGGAACACTGTGGGAACTCTGGGAACTCTGTGGGAACTCTGTGGGAACACTGTGGGAACACTGGGAACTCTGTGGGAACACTGGGGAACTCTGTGGGAACTCTGTGGGAACTCTGTGGGAACTCTGTGGGAACACTGTGGGAACACTGTGGGAACTCTGTGGGAACACTGTGGGAACACTGGGAACTCTGTGGGAACTCTGGGAACACTGTGGGAACTCTGTGGGAACACTGTGGGAACACTGGGGAACTCTGTGGGAACTCTGTGGGAACACTGTGGGAACACTGTGGGAACACTGTGGGAACAAACATAAATATTATAAATAAACATTTTGTGACGTTTGATCTGATCAAAGCTCTCGTGTCTCGTCAGAGTGTCTGCAGCCGTCGTCCCCGATCCACGGCGACCTCCGACCTGCTGAAGCTCCCCGTGTCCACGGCGACGGCGACCGCAGCGACGGCGACCGCAGCGACGGCGAACGCAGCGACGGCGAACGCAGCGACGGTGACCGCAGCGACGGCAAACGCAGCGACGCCTCCGGCCTGTCCACGCCGCACTCTGCCTCACCCGCCGCCCGCCCCCCCGCCTCCGACCGCAGCGACGCCGACCCTGACAGCGACGCCGACCCTGACAGCGACGCCGACCCCGACTGTGACGTTGTTCTGGAGAGCGACTGGAGCGAGCGGAGCCGGACTCAGAAACCCCCGAGGAGAAAGAAGAGAGGGCGGCCGCCGCTCGCCATCACAAACAAGCGGCGCAGGTCGAGCCCGGCCCGGAGCTTCGGCTGCTACGTGTGCGGCCGCTCGCTGCAGGGGAAAGGCTTCCTGCTCAAACACGTGCTGCAGGTCTGCGCCCACGACCCCGACTGCCTCTGCGGCTTCTGCGGCGAGCATCTGGAGTCGGCCGCCGGCCTCGCGGCTCACCTGCAGACGCACCGCACGGACAGCAGAACCTGCTCCTTCTGCGGGAAAAGCTTCCAGTCCATCCTGGCGCAGGAGCTGCACGTGCGCCTGCACACGGGGGAGAAACCCTACAGCTGCGACATCTGCGGGAAGAAGTTCAGCCAGAAGGGAAACCTGACGTCGCACACGCGCGTGCACGCCGCAGAGAAACCCTTCAAGTGTAAAGAGTGCAGCCGCGCCTTCTGCCACATGACGTCTCTGGAGCGCCACATGCAGGACCACGGCGCCGAGGAGGTCCACACCTGCGGCGTCTGCGCTGAGGAGTTCACGACGCGGCGCAGCCTGCAGAGACACGCGGCGACTCATCAGAAGGACGGCGCCGACAAACCAAAGAGAGGCCGCCGCTCGGCGTTGTCCTACCGCTGCAAAGTGTGCGGGGACGCGTTCAGCAAACGGACGCTGCTGGTGAAACACGTGCAGACTCACCTGCAGGACCCCGACTGCTGCTGCGGACTCTGCGGACACCAGTACGAGTCCGCCGCCAGCCTCGCCGCTCACCTGCACTCCCACCGCGAGATCTGCAACACCTGCCACGTCTGCGGGAAGAGCTTCCCGGCTCACGCGGCGCTGGAGATGCACCTGAGGATCCACACCGGGGAGAAACCCTTCACCTGCAACTTCTGCAGCAAGAGCTTCAACCAGAGCGGGAACCTGAAGACGCACCTGAAGATCCACACGGGCGAGCGGGCGTTCTCCTGCAGCCTCTGCGGGAAGGGCTTCACGCAGAAGCAGACGCTGGACACGCACGTCCGCTTCCACAACAAGGAGCGGCGCTTCCTGTGCCAGGTGTGCGGGAAGGGCTTCATGCAGGAGGTGGACCTGAAGAGGCACATCCTGATCCACACCGGGGAGAAACCCTACAGCTGCAGGGTCTGCGGGAAGAGCTTCCAGGCCAAGCGCTCGCTCAACGGACACCTCAAAGCCCACGTGAAGGTGCAGCGGGCCGGGGGGGCGGGGAGGGCGGACCCGGACCCGGACCTGGACCTGGACCGGGACCCGGACCTGGACCCGGACCCGCCCTCAGAGCAGCCGAGGGCGGACGCCTTCTACTCCGGCTTCATCCAACTGTAGAGACGCAGGACGCCAATCAGCCAATCACAGCAGAGGGCAGGACTCACTCGTGACCTAAGACCCTTTCAGAATAAGACTTCCTGTTGGAGCCTGGAGTTTTTAAAACATCATCATTGACCTTTGACCTCTTTCTACCTGAGCACAGAGCTGATCCTGATCCTGATCCTGGTCCTGATCCTGATCCTGGTCCTGGTCCTGATCCTGGTCCTGGTCCTGATCCTGATCCTGGTCCTGATCCTGGTCCTGGTCCTGATCCTGATCCTGATCCTGGTCCTGGTCCTGATCCTGGTCCTGGTCCTGATCCTGATCCTGATCCTGATCCTGGTCCTGATCCTGGTCCTGGTCCTGATCCTGATCCTGATCCTGGTCCTGATCCTGGTCCTGGTCCTGATCCTGGTCCCGGTCCCGATCCTGATCCTGATCCTGGTCCTGATCCCGGTCCCCCACCCGGTCCTGGTCCTGATCCTGATCCTTCACATGTTCGGACCTTGGTTCTGTTTGGACCCAGAACTCTTATTTTGAAAGGGTGTCAGGTCTGAACAGATGCAGAACAATAAGAAAAGAGTTCAGTTTGTTTTTACGTTATTTTTGTTTCTGTGACGACGACGATATTAATATTATTAATGACAACAACAATAATAATATGAATATTAATAATAATAATAATAATAATCACAATAACAACAATAATAAAAACACGTGACTCATAAACGGCCGTTGACGCTCGTTTCTGCTGAGGTTCAGATTTGATTGAACGTAATATTTTATTAATAATAATTTATTCACAGCTCGTGTTTTATGATTAAAGATGAAAAACATTTTTAATAAACTCTGAAAAAACTAAACGATGAAGTGAAGCAGCTTTGAATTTCATCATTTCTTCTGTTTTTCATGTTTTTCACACTTTGTGTTTGTTGAACAACAAAAAACAGCTGTTCATCAATTTTAATAATAATAATATAATAATAATAATAATAATATTAATAATATTAATAATAATAATATAATAATAATATAATAATAATAATAATAATAACAGTCATCAGGTTAAAGGGGAGTTCGTGTTCGTTTCTCAGTTTCATAATAAAATAAAGATGAAAAGGTTTTGTCCTCTGTGTCACTTTATTATTATTATTATTACTATGATGTTTATGCTTTATTATGATCATTATTGTTATATTTATTATTATGTTTACTTTTCATTATTGTTATATTTATTATTATGACGTTGGTGAGTCTGTTGTAATTATTATAATATTAAACATAAATATCTGAAATGTTGACACGGTGCTGTGAGTCCTCCGGTCCAGCAGGGGCCCCCCTCCCCCTCCCCCTCTCCCTCCGCCCCTGTCCCCTCACAGTGACCCGGGACCCGTGACCCGGGTCGGATCAGACCGCACTGTTTTCCTTCCTGTGGCCGGAGGATGGAGCTCGGTGCCGGGATGTCAGGAGCCCTGACGGTGTCGGTGTCGGAGCTGCTGAGCCGGGCCGTGGAGGAGGTTCTGCGGCCGCTGGAGCAGGAGACCGGGGAGACCGGAGGCACCGGGGCCCGGCTGCTGCGGCTCCTGAGGCCGCTGCTCACACACAGGCTGGCGGCGGCGGCGGAGCAGATCACCGGGCTGCTGCAGGAGGACCGGCGGGGGCTGGAGGAGGACCGGCGGAGGCTGCAGCGGCAGAGCCGGCTGCTGGAGACCGTCCTCTGCCCGGTGGTCCGACTGAACCGGAGCGGTGAGTTTAACACTGCCGGGGGAACACGTGTTAAAGTGTCCTCTAGGAGCATAAACGTGTGTTAAAGTGTCCTCTAGGAGCATAAACGTGTGTTAAAGTGTCCTCTAGGAGCATAAACGTGTGTTAAAGTGTCCTCTAGGAGCATAAACGTGTGTTAAAGTGTCCTCTAGGAGCATAAACGTGTGCTAAAGTGTCCTCTAGGAGCATAAACGTGTGTTAAAGTGTCCTCTAGGAACATAAACGTGTGCTAAAGTGTCCTCTAGGAGCATAAACGTGTGCTAAAGTGTCCTCTAGGAGCCTAAACGTGTGTTAAAGTGTCCTTTAGGAGCATAAACGTGTGCTAAAGTGTCCTCTAGGAGCATAAACGTGTGTTAAAGTGTCCTCTAGGAGCATAAACGTGTGTTAAAGTGTCCTCTAGGAGCATAAACGTGTGCTAAAGTCTCCTCTAGGAGCATAAACGTGTGCTAAAGTGTCCTCTAGGAGCATAAACGTGTACTAAAGTGTCCTCTAGGAGCATAAACGTGTGCTAAAGTGTCCTCTAGGAGCATAAACGTGTGCTAAAGTGTCCTCTAGGAGCATAAACGTGTGTTAAAGTGTCCTCTAGGAGCATAAACGTGTGCTAAAGTGTCCTCTAGGAGCATAAACATGTGTTAAAGTGTCCTCTAGGAGCATAAACGTGTGTTAAAGTGTCCTCTAGGAGCCTAAACGTGTGTTAAAGTGTCCTCTAGGAGCATAAACGTGTGTTAAAGTGTCCTCTAGGAGCCTAAACGTGTGTTAAAGTGTCCTCTAGGAGCATAAACGTGTGTTAAAGTGTCCTCTAGGAGCATTAACGTGTGTTAAAGTGTCTAGGAGCATAAACGTGTGCTAAAGTGTCCTCTAGGAGCATAAACGTGTGTTAAAGTGTCCTCTAGGAGCATAAACGTGTGTTAAAGTGTCCTCTAGGAGCATAAACGTGTGTTAAAGTGTCCTCTAGGAGCATAAACGTGTGTTAAAGTGTCCTCTAGGAGCATAAACGTGTGTTAAAGTGTCCTCTAGGAGCATAAACGTGTGCTAAAGTGTCCTCTAGGAGCATAAACGTGTGTTAAAGTGTCCTCTAGGAGCATAAACATGTGTTAAAGTGTCTAGGAGCATAAACGTGTGCTAAAGTGTCCTCTAGGAGCATAAACGTGTGCTAAAGTGTCCTCTAGGAGCATAAACGTGTGTTAAAGTGTCCTCTAGGAGCATAAACGTGTGTTAAAGTGTCCTCTAGGAGCCTAAACGTGTGTTAAAGTGTCCTCTAGGAGCATAAACGTGTGTTAAAGTGTCCTCTAGGAGCATAAACGTGTGCTAAAGTGTCCTCTAGGAGCATAAACGTGTGCTAAAGTGTCCTCTAGGAGCATAAACGTGTGCTAAAGTGTCCTCTAGGAGCATAAACGTGTGCTAATGTGTCCTCTAGGAGCATAAACGTGTGCTAAAGTGTCCTCTAGGAGCCTAAACGTGTGTTAAAGTGTCCTCTAGGAGCATAAACGTGTGCTAAAGTGTCCTCTAGGAGCATAAACGTGTGTTAAAGTGTCCTCTAGTAGCATAAACGTGTGTTAAAGTGTCCTCTAGGAGCATAAACGTGTGTTAAAGTGTCCTCTAGGAGCATAAACGTGTGTTAAAGTGTCCTCTAGGAGCATAGACGTGTGCTAAAGTGTCCTCTAGGAGCATAAACGTGTGTTAAAGTGTCCTCTAGGAGCATAAACGTGTGTTAAAGTGTCCTCTAGGAGCATAAACGTGTGTTAAAGTGTCCTCTAGGAGCATAAACGTGTGTTAAAGTGTCCTCTAGGAGCATAAATGTGTGTTAAAGTGTCCTCTAGGAGCATAAACGTGTGTTAAAGTGTCCTCTAGGAGCATAAACGTGTGCTAAAGTGTCCTCTCGGAGCATAAACGTGTGTTAAAGTGTCCTTTAGGAGCATAAACGTGTGTTAAAGTGTCCTCTAGGAGCATAAACGTGTGCTAAAGTGTCCTCTAGGAGCATAAACGTGTGCTAAAGTGTCCTCTCGGAGCATAAACGTGTGTTAAAGTGTCCTTTAGGAGCATAAACGTGTGTTAAAGTGTCCTCTAGGAGCATAAACGTGTGCTAAAGTGTCCTCTAGGAGCATAAACGTGTGTTAAAGTGTCCTCTAGGAGAATAAACGTGTGCTAAAGTGTCCTCTAGGAGCATAAACGTATGTTAAAGTGTCCTCTAGGAGCATAAACGTGTGTTAAAGTGTCCTCTAGGAGCATAAACGTATGTTAAAGTGTCCTCTAGGAGCATAAACGTGTGCTAAAGTGTCCTCTAGGAGCATAAACGTGTGCTAAAGTGTCCTCTAGGAGCATAAACGTGTGTTAAAGTGTCCTCTAGGAGCCTAAACGTGTGCTAAAGTGTCCTCTAGGAGCATAAACGTGTGTTAAAGTGTCCTCTAGGAGCATAAACGTGTGTTAAAGTGTCCTCTAGGAGCATAAACGTGTGCTAAAGTGTCCTCTAGGAGCATAAACGTGTGCTAAAGTGTCCTCTAGGAGCATAAACGTGTGTTAAAGTGTCCTCTAGGAGCATAAACGTGTGCTAAAGTGTCCTCTAGGAGCATAAACGTGTGCTAAAGTGTCCTCTAGGAGCATAAACGTGTGCTAAAGTGTCCTCTAGGAGCATAAACGTGTGTTAAAGTGTCCTCTAGGAGCATAAACGTGTGTTAAAGTGTCCTCTAGGAGCATAAACGTGTGTTAAAGTGTCCTCTAGGAGCATAAACGTGTGTTAAAGTGTCCTCTAGGAGCATAAACGTGTGTTAAAGTGTCCTCTAGGAGCATAAACGTGTGCTAAAGTGTCCTCTAGGAGCATAAACGTGTGCTAAAGTGTCCTCTAGCAGCATAAACGTGTGTTAAAGTGTCCTCTAGGAGCATAAACATGTGCTAAAGTGTCCTCTAGGAGCATAAACGTGTGCTAAAGTGTCCTCTAGGAGCATAAACGTATGCTAAAGTGTCCTTTAGGAGCATAAAAGTGTGTTAAAGTGTCCTCTAGGAGCATAAACGTGTGTTAAAGTGTCCTCTAGGAGCATAAACGTGTGCTAAAGTGTCCTCTAGGAGCATAAACGTGTGCTAAAGTGTCCTCTAGGAGCATAAACGTATGCTAAAGTGTCCTTTAGGAGCATAAAAGTTTGTTAAAGTGTCCTCTAGGAGCATAAACGTGTGCTAAAGTGTCCTCTAGGAGCATAAACGTGTGCTAAAGTGTCCTCTAGGAGCATAAACGTGTGCTAAAGTGTCCTCTAGCAGCATAAACGTGTGTTAAAGTGTCCTCTAGGAGCATAAACGTGTGCTAAAGTGTCCTCTAGGAGCATAAACGTGTGCTAAATTGTCCTCTAGGAGCATAAACGTGTGCTAAAGTGTCCTCTAGGAGCATAAACGTGTGTTAAAGTGTCCTCTAGGAGCATAAACGTGTGTTAAAGTGTCCTCTAGGAGCATAAACGTGTGCTAAAGTGTCCTCTAGGAGCATAAACGTGTGCTAAATTGTCCTCTAGGAGCATAAACGTGTGCTAAAGTGTCCTTTAGGAGCATAAACGTGTGTTAAAGTATCCTCTAGGAGCATAAACGTGTGTTAAAGTGTCCTCTAGGAGCATAAACGTGTGTTAAAGTGTCCTCAAGGAGCATAAACGTGTGCTAAAGTGTCCTCTAGGAGCATAAACGTGTGCTAAATTGTCCTCTAGGAGCATAAACGTGTGCTAAAGTGTCCTCTAGGAGCATAAACGTGTGTTAAAGTGTCCTCAAGGAGCATAAACGTGTGCTAAAGTGTCCTCTAGGAGCATAAACGTGTGCTAAAGTGTCCTCTAGGAGCATAAACGTGTGCTAAAGTGTCCTCTAGGAGCATAAACGTGTGTTAAAGTGTCCTCTAGGAGCATAAACGTGTGTTAAAGTGTCCTCTAGGAGCCTAAACGTGTGCTAAAGTGTCCTCTAGGAGCATAAACGTGTGCTAAAGTGTCCTCTAGGAGCATAAACGTGTGCTAAAGTGTCCTCTAGGAGCATAAACGTGTGTTAAAGTGTCCTCTAGGAGCATAAACGTGTGTTAAAGTGTCCTCTAGCAGCATAAACGTGTGTTAAAGTGTCCTCTAGGAGCATAAACGTGTGCTAAAGTGTCCTCTAGGAGCATAAACGTGTGCTAAAGTGTCCTCTAGGAGCATAAACGTGTGCTAAAGTGTCCTCTAGGAGCATAAACGTGTGCTAAAGTGTCCTCTAGGAGCATAAACGTGTGTTAAAGTGTCCTCAAGGAGCATAAACGTGTGCTAAAGTGTCCTCTAGGAGCATAAACGTGTGCTAAATTGTCCTCTAGGAGCATAAACGTGTGCTAAAGTGTCCTCTAGGAGCATAAACGTGTGTTAAAGTGTCCTCAAGGAGCATAAACGTGTGCTAAAGTGTCCTCTAGGAGCATAAACGTGTGCTAAAGTGTCCTCTAGGAGCATAAACGTGTGCTAAAGTGTCCTCTAGGAGCATAAACGTGTGTTAAAGTGTCCTCTAGGAGCATAAACGTGTGTTAAAGTGTCCTCTAGGAGCCTAAACGTGTGCTAAAGTGTCCTCTAGGAGCATAAACGTGTGCTAAAGTGTCCTCTAGGAGCATAAACGTGTGCTAAAGTGTCCTCTAGGAGCATAAACGTGTGTTAAAGTGTCCTCTAGGAGCATAAACGTGTGTTAAAGTGTCCTCTAGCAGCATAAACGTGTGTTAAAGTGTCCTCTAGGAGCATAAACGTGTGCTAAAGTGTCCTCTAGGAGCATAAACGTGTGCTAAAGTGTCCTCTAGGAGCATAAACGTGTGCTAAAGTGTCCTCTAGGAGCATAAACGTGTGCTAAAGTGTCCTCTAGGAGCATAAACGTGTGCTAAAGTGTCCTCTAGCAGCATAAACGTGTGTTAAAGTGTCCTCTAGGAGCATAAACGTGTGCTAAAGTGTCCTCTAGGAGCATAAACGTGTGCTAAATTGTCCTCTAGGAGCATAAACGTGTGCTAAAGTGTCCTCTAGGAGCATAAACGTGTGTTAAAGTGTCCTCTAGGAGCATAAACGTGTGTTAAAGTGTCCTTTAGGAGCATAAACGTGTGCTAAAGTGTCCTCTAGGAGCATAAACGTGTGCTAAAGTGTCCTCTAGGAGCATAAACGTGTGCTAATGTGTCCTCTAGGAGCATAAACGTGTGCTAAAGTGTCCTCTAGGAGCCTAAACGTGTGTTAAAGTGTCCTCTAGGAGCATAAACGTGTGCTAAAGTGTCCTCTAGGAGCATAAACGTGTGTTAAAGTGTCCTCTAGTAGCATAAACGTGTGTTAAAGTGTCCTCTAGGAGCATAAACGTGTGTTAAAGTGTCCTCTAGGAGCATAAACGTGTGTTAAAGTGTCCTCTAGGAGCATAGACGTGTGCTAAAGTGTCCTCTAGGAGCATAAACGTGTGTTAAAGTGTCCTCTAGGAGCATAAACGTGTGTTAAAGTGTCCTCTAGGAGCATAAACGTGTGTTAAAGTGTCCTCTAGGAGCATAAACGTGTGTTAAAGTGTCCTGTAGGAGCATAAATGTGTGTTAAAGTGTCCTCTAGGAGCATAAACGTGTGTTAAAGTGTCCTCTAGGAGCATAAACGTGTGCTAAAGTGTCCTCTCGGAGCATAAACGTGTGTTAAAGTGTCCTTTAGGAGCATAAACGTGTGTTAAAGTGTCCTCTAGGAGCATAAACGTGTGCTAAAGTGTCCTCTAGGAGCATAAACGTGTGCTAAAGTGTCCTCTCGGAGCATAAACGTGTGTTAAAGTGTCCTTTAGGAGCATAAACGTGTGTTAAAGTGTCCTCTAGGAGCATAAACGTGTGCTAAAGTGTCCTCTAGGAGCATAAACGTGTGTTAAAGTGTCCTCTAGGAGAATAAACGTGTGCTAAAGTGTCCTCTAGGAGCATAAACGTATGTTAAAGTGTCCTCTAGGAGCATAAACGTGTGTTAAAGTGTCCTCTAGGAGCATAAACGTATGTTAAAGTGTCCTCTAGGAGCATAAACGTGTGCTAAAGTGTCCTCTAGGAGCATAAACGTGTGCTAAAGTGTCCTCTAGGAGCATAAACGTGTGTTAAAGTGTCCTCTAGGAGCCTAAACGTGTGCTAAAGTGTCCTCTAGGAGCATAAACGTGTGTTAAAGTGTCCTCTAGGAGCATAAACGTGTGTTAAAGTGTCCTCTAGGAGCATAAACGTGTGCTAAAGTGTCCTCTAGGAGCATAAACGTGTGCTAAAGTGTCCTCTAGGAGCATAAACGTGTGTTAAAGTGTCCTCTAGGAGCATAAACGTGTGCTAAAGTGTCCTCTAGGAGCATAAACGTGTGCTAAAGTGTCCTCTAGGAGCATAAACGTGTGCTAAAGTGTCCTCTAGGAGCATAAACGTGTGTTAAAGTGTCCTCTAGGAGCATAAACGTGTGTTAAAGTGTCCTCTAGGAGCATAAACGTGTGTTAAAGTGTCCTCTAGGAGCATAAACGTGTGTTAAAGTGTCCTCTAGGAGCATAAACGTGTGTTAAAGTGTCCTCTAGGAGCATAAACGTGTGCTAAAGTGTCCTCTAGGAGCATAAACGTGTGCTAAAGTGTCCTCTAGCAGCATAAACGTGTGTTAAAGTGTCCTCTAGGAGCATAAACATGTGCTAAAGTGTCCTCTAGGAGCATAAACGTGTGCTAAAGTGTCCTCTAGGAGCATAAACGTATGCTAAAGTGTCCTTTAGGAGCATAAAAGTGTGTTAAAGTGTCCTCTAGGAGCATAAACGTGTGTTAAAGTGTCCTCTAGGAGCATAAACGTGTGCTAAAGTGTCCTCTAGGAGCATAAACGTGTGCTAAAGTGTCCTCTAGGAGCATAAACGTATGCTAAAGTGTCCTTTAGGAGCATAAAAGTTTGTTAAAGTGTCCTCTAGGAGCATAAACGTGTGCTAAAGTGTCCTCTAGGAGCATAAACGTGTGCTAAAGTGTCCTCTAGGAGCATAAACGTGTGCTAAAGTGTCCTCTAGCAGCATAAACGTGTGTTAAAGTGTCCTCTAGGAGCATAAACGTGTGCTAAAGTGTCCTCTAGGAGCATAAACGTGTGCTAAATTGTCCTCTAGGAGCATAAACGTGTGCTAAAGTGTCCTCTAGGAGCATAAACGTGTGTTAAAGTGTCCTCTAGGAGCATAAACGTGTGTTAAAGTGTCCTCTAGGAGCATAAACGTGTGCTAAAGTGTCCTCTAGGAGCATAAACGTGTGCTAAATTGTCCTCTAGGAGCATAAACGTGTGCTAAAGTGTCCTTTAGGAGCATAAACGTGTGTTAAAGTATCCTCTAGGAGCATAAACGTGTGTTAAAGTGTCCTCTAGGAGCATAAACGTGTGTTAAAGTGTCCTCAAGGAGCATAAACGTGTGCTAAAGTGTCCTCTAGGAGCATAAACGTGTGCTAAATTGTCCTCTAGGAGCATAAACGTGTGCTAAAGTGTCCTCTAGGAGCATAAACGTGTGTTAAAGTGTCCTCAAGGAGCATAAACGTGTGCTAAAGTGTCCTCTAGGAGCATAAACGTGTGCTAAAGTGTCCTCTAGGAGCATAAACGTGTGCTAAAGTGTCCTCTAGGAGCATAAACGTGTGTTAAAGTGTCCTCTAGGAGCATAAACGTGTGTTAAAGTGTCCTCTAGGAGCCTAAACGTGTGCTAAAGTGTCCTCTAGGAGCATAAACGTGTGCTAAAGTGTCCTCTAGGAGCATAAACGTGTGCTAAAGTGTAGGAGCATAAACGTGTGTTAAAGTGTCCTCTAGGAGCATAAACGTGTGTTAAAGTGTCCTCTAGCAGCATAAACGTGTGTTAAAGTGTCCTCTAGGAGCATAAACGTGTGCTAAAGTGTCCTCTAGGAGCATAAACGTGTGCTAAAGTGTCCTCTAGGAGCATAAACGTGTGCTAAAGTGTCCTCTAGGAGCATAAACGTGTGCTAAAGTGTCCTCTAGGAGCATAAACGTGTGTTAAAGTGTCCTCAAGGAGCATAAACGTGTGCTAAAGTGTCCTCTAGGAGCATAAACGTGTGCTAAATTGTCCTCTAGGAGCATAAACGTGTGCTAAAGTGTCCTCTAGGAGCATAAACGTGTGTTAAAGTGTCCTCAAGGAGCATAAACGTGTGCTAAAGTGTCCTCTAGGAGCATAAACGTGTGCTAAAGTGTCCTCTAGGAGCATAAACGTGTGCTAAAGTGTCCTCTAGGAGCATAAACGTGTGTTAAAGTGTCCTCTAGGAGCATAAACGTGTGTTAAAGTGTCCTCTAGGAGCCTAAACGTGTGCTAAAGTGTCCTCTAGGAGCATAAACGTGTGCTAAAGTGTCCTCTAGGAGCATAAACGTGTGCTAAAGTGTCCTCTAGGAGCATAAACGTGTGTTAAAGTGTCCTCTAGGAGCATAAACGTGTGTTAAAGTGTCCTCTAGCAGCATAAACGTGTGTTAAAGTGTCCTCTAGGAGCATAAACGTGTGCTAAAGTGTCCTCTAGGAGCATAAACGTGTGCTAAAGTGTCCTCTAGGAGCATAAACGTGTGCTAAAGTGTCCTCTAGGAGCATAAACGTGTGCTAAAGTGTCCTCTAGGAGCATAAACGTGTGCTAAAGTGTCCTCTAGCAGCATAAACGTGTGTTAAAGTGTCCTCTAGGAGCATAAACGTGTGCTAAAGTGTCCTCTAGGAGCATAAACGTGTGCTAAATTGTCCTCTAGGAGCATAAACGTGTGCTAAAGTGTCCTCTAGGAGCATAAACGTGTGTTAAAGTGTCCTCTAGGAGCATAAACGTGTGTTAAAGTGTCCTTTAGGAGCATAAACGTGTGCTAAAGTGTCCTCTAGGAGCATAAACGTGTGCTAAATTGTCCTCTAGGAGCATAAACGTGTGCTAAAGTGTCCTTTAGGAGCATAAACGTGTGTTAAAGTGTCCTCTAGGAGCATAAACGTGTGCTAAAGTGTCCTCTAGGAGCATAAACGTGTGTTAAAGTGTCCTCTAGGAGCATAAACGTGTGTTAAAGTGTCCTCTAGGAGCATAAACGTGTGCTAAAGTGTCCTCTAGGAGCATAAACGTGTGTTAAAGTGTCCTCTAGGAGCATAAACGTGTGCTAAAGTGTCCTCTAGGAGCATAAACGTGTGCTAAAGTGTCCTCTAGGAGCATAAACGTGTGTTAAAGTGTCCTCTAGGAGCATAAACGTGTGCTAAAGTGTCCTCTAGGAGCATAAACGTGTGTTAAAGTGTCCTCTAGGAGCATAAACGTGTGCTTAAGTGTCCTCTAGGAGCATAAACGTGTGCTAAAGTGTCCTCTAGGAGCATAAACGTGTGCTAAAGTGTCCTCTAGGAGCATAAACGTGTGCTAAAGTGTCCTCTAGGAGCATAAACGTGTGTTAAAGTGTCCTCTAGGAGCATAAACGTGTGCTAAAGTGTCCTCTAGGAGCATAAACGTGTGTTAAAGTGTCCTCTAGGAGCATAAACGTGTGTTAAAGTGTCCTTTAGGAGCATAAACGTGTGTTAAAGTGTCCTCTAGGAGCATAAACGTGTGTTAAAGTGTCCTCTAGGAGCATAAACGTGTGCTAAAGTGTCCTCTAGGTGCATAAACGTGTGTTAAAGTGTCCTCTAGGAGCATAAACGTGTGTTAAAGTGTCCTCTAGGAGCATAAACGTGTGCTAAAGTGTCCTCTAGGAGCATAAACGTGTGCTAAAGTGAACTCTAGGAGCATAAACGTGTGCTAAAGTGTCCTCTAGGAGAATAAACGTGTGTTAAAGTGTCCTCTAGGAGCATAAACGTGTGCTAAAGTGTCCTCTAGGAGCATAAACGTGTGTTAAAGTGTCCTCTAGGAGCATAAACGTGTGTTAAAGTGTCCTTTAGGAGCATAAACGTGTGTTAAAGTGTCCTCTAGGAGCATAAACGTGTGTTAAAGTGTCCTCTAGGAGCATAAACGTGTGCTAAAGTGTCCTCTAGGTGCATAAACGTGTGTTAAATTGTCCTCTAGGAGCATAAACGTGTGCTAAAGTGTCCTCTAGGAGCATAAACGTGTGCTAAAGTGAACTCTAGGAGCATAAACGTGTGCTAAAGTGTCCTCTAGGAGAATAAACGTGTGCTAAAGTGTCCTCTAGGAGCATAAACGTGTGCTAAAGTGTCCTCTAGGAACATAAACGTGTGTTAAAGTGTCCTCTAGGAGAATAAACGTGTGTTAAAGTGTCCTCTAGGAGCATAAACGTGTGTTAAAGTGTCCTCTAGGAGCATAAACGTGTGTTAAAGTGTCCTCTAGGAGCATAAACGTGTGTTAAAGTGTCCTCTAGGAGCATAAACGTGTGTTAAAGTGTCCTCTAGGAGCATAAACGTGTGCTAAAGTGTCCTCTAGGAGCATAAACGTGTGCTAAAGTGTCCTCTAGGAGCATAAACGTGTGCTAAAGTGTCCTCTAGGAGCATAAACGTGTGTTAAAGTGAACTCTAGGAGTCTCATCAGACCTGAACTGATTCTGATGTTTTCTTACAGACGTCGTCATGACGACCAGCGCTGCTGACTGCGCCCGGCTCTCCGAGGCCCCGCCCACTTCTTCTGACGTCTCTGCAGCCGACGGCGACGACTGGCGAGGCGACGGCTCAGCCCACACAGACGGGGGAGAGACGCCACAGAGGGCGGAGAACATGGAGCCCTCCGCCTGTCGGCTCCACCGCCTCAGACCTCACAGAGAAGGCGGGGGCTGTGACGGCGGCGGTGGCGTTGCCGGTGGTGGTGGCGGCGGCGGCGGCTGCAGGACCTGTGAGATCTGCGGGAAAGCGTTTCGGAACATGGAGACTCACATGAGGAGTCACACGGGGCTCAAACCGTATCGCTGCGACGTCTGCGGCAAGAGCTTCCCCCGACCCGGAGCGCTGCGGCGCCACAAGAAGATCCACAGCAGGACGACGGCCGCCGTCTGCCCGCTCTGTGGGCGGACCTTCACCCACCGCCACCTGCTCCACGACCACCTGAAGAGCCACGATGAAGGCAACGCAGAGCGGAGCGAGGAGGACGGCGAGGGCGGTGCGTCTGCGGCGCTCCGCTGCAGAGTCTGCGGCGAGTCCTTCCACGGCCGAGGCTTCCTGACGAAACACGCCGGGACGCACTGCGGCGGCGCTCAGAGCGTCTGTGGCGTCTGCGGTCGGCAGCTGGACTCGACCGACGGTCTGCGGACTCACCTGCGGTCGCACCGAGGTTCCGCCGGCGCCTGCAGCGTCTGCGGGAAGACTTTCCAGAACATGGAGACGCACATGAGGAGTCACACGGGGATCAAACCGTACCGCTGCGGCGTCTGCAACAAACGCTTCCCCCGACCCGGAGCGCTGCGACGCCACAGGAAGACCCACGGTGGGCAGCGGCCGCACGTCTGCCGGCGCTGCGGGGAGGCGTTCATGGAGCTGAGCGGCTTCAAGACTCACAGCAGGAGTCACCGCTGCCAGGCGCCGCCGGAGAACGCCACGCCACCGGAGAACGCCACGCCGCCGACTCATCAGTGCTGCCGAGTCTGCGGAGAGTCTTTCCAGAGCGCGGGTCACCTGAGGAAACACGCAGAGACCCACGCAGCAGCGTCCGTCTGTGGTGTCTGCGGGGAAAGTTTACCGCCGTCCGAGGCGTTGACGGTCCACGTGCAGACGCACAGAGACGCCGGCGAAGTCTGTCACATCTGCGGTAAAACCTACCGGAACATCGAGACCCACATGCGGAGCCACACCGGCATCAAACCGTACCGCTGCGCCGTCTGCGGGAAGTCTTTCCCGCGGCCCGGCGCCCTGCGCCGCCACATGAGGATACACAGTGGCGAGCGGCCGTACATCTGCGAATTCTGCGGGAAGACGTTCACGGAGAACGGTGCGCTCACCACGCACATCAGGAACCACACCGGAGTCAAACCGGGGCGCCGCGTCTCCTGCGAGACCTGCGGGAAGAGCCTGGCGTCGGCACACGTCCTGGAGGTCCACAAGAGGATCCACACGGGCGAGAAGCCCTTCCTGTGCCGCGTCTGCGGGAAAGCCTTCAGGCAGGCGGGAGGGCTGAACGCCCACGCGCTGACCCACACCGGCGAGAAGCCGTTCAGCTGCAGCGTCTGCAGCAAGAGCTTCAGCACCAACGGTTACCTGCAGACGCACCTGCGCTTCCACCGGCGGGAGCGCGCCTTCGGCTGCAGCGTCTGCTCGAAGGCCTTCGTCACCAGCAACGACCTGAGGAAGCACCTGCGCACGCACAGAGGCGAGAAGCCGTTCAGCTGCAGCGTCTGCGGCAAGAGCTACCAGGAGAAGCGCTCCAGGGACGCACACGTGAAGGCCCACGAGGGCCGCCGCCTCGGCCAGGAGCCAATCAGGAGGCAGGACGGCCAGGAGCCAATCAGGAAGCAGGACGGCCAGGAGCCAATCAGGAGGCAGGACGGCCAGGAGCCAATCAGGAGGCAGGACAGCTCAGAGCCAATCAGGAAGCAGGACAACCCAGAGCCAATCAGGAGGCAGGACGGCCCGCAGCCAATCAGGAGACAGGACGGCCCTCAGCCAATCAGGAGGCAGGACGGCTCAGAGCCAATCAGGAGGCAGGACGGCCCAGAGCCAATCAGGAGGCAGGACGGCCCAGAGCCAATCAGGAGGCAGGACAGCTCAGAGCCAATCAGGAGGCAGGACGGCCCAGAGCCAATCAGGAGGCAGGACGGCCCAGAGCCAATCAGGAGGCGGGACTTCCTTCAGCTGTGAACGTGTTTATTATCGTGTTTACAGAAACACACTCTACAGCAGCAGAGACTGCAGTTCCCATGATGCACTGCAGCGGCTCCCGGGCTCAGTGCCACGCTCTGTAACTGCTGCTCAGAGAGAAGCTCGAGTCCAGGGCGACGCTCTGACATCATCATAATGAGACGCTACGGGTTAGCTTAGCACCAACTGGTTAGCTTAGCACCAACAAGTTAGCTTAGCACCAATGGGTTAGGATAGCACCAACGGGTTAGCTTAGCACCAATGGGTTAGCATAGCACCAATGGGTTAACATAGCACCAACGGGGTAGCTTAGCACTAACGGGTTAGCTTAGCACCAATGGGGTAGCTTAGAACCAACGGGTTAGCTTAGCACCAATGGGTTAGCTTTATCACCAACGGGTTAGCTTAGCACCAATGGGTTTGCTTAGCACCAACGGGTTAGCTTAGCACCAATGGGTTAGCTTTATCACCAACGGGTTAGCTTAGCACCAATGGGTTAGCTTTATCACCAACGGGTTAGCTTAGCACCAATGGGTTAGCTTAGCACCAATGGGTTAGCATAGCACCAATGGGTTAACATAGCACCAACGGGGTAGCTTAGCACTAACGGGTTAACATAGCACCAACGGGGTAGCTTAGCACCAATGGGTTAGCATAGCACCAATGGGTTAACATAGCACCAACGGGGTAGCTTAGCACTAACGGGTTAACATAGCACCAACAGGTTAGCGTAGCACCAACGGGTTAGCTTAGCACCCACAGGTTAGCACTTTATTGCGTTTATTGATGTTTTGTGCAAACTTCTGTAAACGACTGTTTTTATTATTGTTATATTTTTATTTTTATATTTATTTAAATAATTATTTTTATCATCAGAATCTTTCTTTATGTTTTATTCTCTTAAATAAAATAATGTTTTTGTTTATATGACTGTTGTTGTTGTTTATTATTTATTATATGAAAAATCTGAATTTCAGTTTGTTGACGTTCTGTAGAGAACAGTTTGTTGACGTTCTGTAGAGAACAGTTTGTTGACGTTCTGTAGAGAACAGTTTGTTGACGTTCTGTAGAGAACAGTTTGTTGACGTTCTGTAGAGAGCAGTTTGTTGTGGACGTTCTGTAGAGAACAGTTTGTTGACGTTCTGTAGAGAACAGTTTGTTGACGTTCTGTAGAGAACAGTTTGTTTGTTGACGTTCTGTAGAGAACAGTTTGTTGACGTTCTGTAGAGAACAGTTTGTTGACGTTCTGTAGAGAACAGTTTGTTGACGTTCTGTAGAGAACAGTTTGTTTGTTGACGTTCTGTAGAGAACAGTTTGTTGACGTTCTGTAGAGAACAGTTTGTTGACGTTCTGTAGAGAACAGTTTGTTGACGTTCTGTAGAGAACAGTTTGTTTGTTGACGTTCTGTAGAGAACAGTTTGTTGTTGACGTTCTGTAGAGAACAGTTTGTTGACGTTCTGTAGAGAACAGTTTGTTGACGTTCTGTAGAGAACAGTTTGTTTGACGTTCTGTAGAGAA
Organism: Echiichthys vipera; assembly: GCF_963691815.1. Taxonomy (NCBI): domain Eukaryota; kingdom Metazoa; phylum Chordata; class Actinopteri; order Perciformes; family Trachinidae; genus Echiichthys; species Echiichthys vipera. Next base: position 63,296 of record NW_028154816.1, on the reverse strand, counting down.
CAGTTTGTTGTTGACGTTCTGTAGAGAACAGTTTGTTGACGTTCTGTAGAGAACAGTTTGTTGTTGACGTTCTGTAGAGAACAGTTTGTTGACGTTCTGTAGAGAACAGTTTGTTGACGTTCTGTAGAGAACAGTTTGTTGACGTTCTGTAGAGAACAGTTTGTTGACGTTCTGTAGAGAACAGTTTGTTGTGGACGTTCTGTAGAGAACAGTTTGTTGACGTTCTGTAGAGAACAGTTTGTTGACGTTCTGTAGAGAACAGTTTGTTGACGTTCTGTAGAGAACAGTTTGTTGACGTTCTGTAGAGAACAGTTTGTTGACGTTCTGTAGAGAACAGTTTGTTGACGTTCTGTAGAGAACAGTTTGTTGTTGACGTTCTGTAGAGAACAGTTTGTTGACGTTCTGTAGAGAACAGTTTGTTTGACGTTCTGTAGAGAACAGTTTGTTTGACGTTCTGTAGAGAACAGTTTGTTGTGGACGTTCTGTAGAGAACAGTTTGTTGACGTTCTGTAGAGAACAGTTTGTTGTTGACGTTCTGTAGAGAACAGTTTGTTGACGTTCTGTAGAGAACAGTTTGTTTGTTGACGTTCTGTAGAGAACAGTTTGTTTGACGTTCTGTAGAGAACAGTTTGTTGTTGACGTTCTGTAGAGAACAGTTTGTTGTTGACGTTCAGTAGAGAACAGTTTGTTGACGTTCTGTAGAGAACAGTTTGTTGTTGACGTTCTGTAGAGAACAGTTTGTTGTGGACGTTCTGTAGAGAACAGTTTGTTTGTTGACGTTCTGTAGAGAACAGTTTGTTGTTGACGTTCTGTAGAGAACAGTTTGTTGTTGACGTCTATAGAGAACAACTTGTTGTGGACGTTCTGTAGAGAACAGTTTGTTTGACGTTCTGTAGAGAACAGTTTGTTTGTGGACGTTCTGTGGAGAACAGTTTGTTTGACGTTCTGTAGAGAACAGTTTGTTTGACGTTCTGTAGAGAACAGTTTGTTGACGTTCTGTAGAGAACATTTTGTTTGACGTTCTGTAGAGAACAGTTTGTTTGTGGACGTTCTGTAGAGAACAGTTTGTTTGTTGACGTTCTGTAGAGAACAGTTTGTTGTTGACGTTCTGTAGAGAACAGTTTGTTGACGTTCTGTAGAGAACAGTTTGTTGTGGACGTTCTGTAGAGAACAGTTTGTTGTTGACGTTCTGTAGAGAACAGTTTGTTGACGTTCTGTAGAGAACAGTTTGTTGACGTTCCGTAGAGAACAGTTTGTTGTGGACGTTCTGTAGAGAACAGTTTGTTGTTGACGTTCTGTAGAGAACAGTTTGTTGTTGACGTTCAGTAGAGAACAGTTTGTTGACGTTCTGTAGAGAACAGTTTGTTGTGGACGTTCTGTAGAGAACAGTTTGTTGTTGACGTTCAGTAGAGAACAGTTTGTTGACGTTCTGTAGAGAACAGTTTGTTGACGTTCTGTAGAGAACAGTTTGTTGTGGACGTTCTGTAGAGAACAGTTTGTTGACGTTCTGTAGAGAACAGTTTGTTGACGTTCTGTAGAGAACAGTTTGTTTGTGGACGTTCTGTAGAGAACAGTTTGTTTGACGTTCTGTAGAGAACAGTTTGTTGTTGACGTTCTGTAGAGAACAGTTTGTTGACGTTCTGTAGAGAACAGTTTGTTTGACGTTCTGTAGAGAACAGTTTGTTTGACGTTCTGTAGAGAACAGTTTGTTTGTTGACGTTCTGTAGAGAACAGTTTGTTGTTGACGTTCTGTAGAGAACAGTTTGTTGACGTTCTGTAGAGAACAGTTTGTTGACGTTCTGTAGAGAACAGTTTGTTTGTTGACGTTCTGTAGAGAACAGTTTGTTGTTGACGTTCTGTAGAGAACAGTTTGTTGACGTTCTGTAGAGAACAGTTTGTTGACGTTCTGTAGAGAACAGTTTGTTTGTTGACGTTCTGTAGAGAACAGTTTGTTTGACGTTCTGTAGAGAACAGTTTGTTGTTGACGTTCTGTAGAGAACAGTTTGTTGTTGACGTTCAGTAGAGAACAGTTTGTTGACGTTCTGTAGAGAACAGTTTGTTGACGTTCTGTAGAGAACAGTTTGTTGTTGACGTTCTGTAGAGAACAGTTTGTTTGTTGACGTTCTGTAGAGACCAGTTTGTTGACGTTCTGTAGAGAACAGTTTGTTTGTTGACGTTCTGTAGAGAACAGTTTGTTGTTGACGTTCTGTAGAGAACAGTTTGTTGACGTTCTGTAGAGAACAGTTTGTTGTGGACGTTCTGTAGAGAACAGTTTGTTGTTGACGTTCTGTAGAGAACAGTTTGTTGACGTTCTGTAGAGAACAGTTTGTTGTTGACGTTCTGTAGAGAACAGTTTGTTGACGTTCTGTAGAGAACAGTTTGTTTGTGGACGTTCTGTAGAGAACAGTTTGTTTGACGTTCTGTAGAGAACAGTTTGTTTGACGTTCTGTGGAGAACAGTTTGTTTGACGTTCTGTAGAGAACAGTTTGTTTGACGTTCTGTAGAGAACAGTTTGTTGACGTTCTGTAGAGAACAGTTTGTTTGACGTTCTGTAGAGAACAGTTTGTTGTGGACGTTCTGTAGAGAACAGTTTGTTTGTTGACGTTCTGTAGAGAACAGTTTGTTGTTGACGTTCTGTAGAGAACAGTTTGTTGACGTTCTGTAGAGAACAGTTTGTTGTGGACGTTCTGTAGAGAACAGTTTGTTTGTGGACGTTCTGTAGAGAACAGTTTGTTGTTGACGTTCTGTAGAGAACAGTTTGTTTGTTGACGTTCTGTAGAGAACAGTTTGTTGTTGACGTTCTGTAGAGAACAGTTTGTTGTGGACGTTCTGTAGAGAACAGTTTGTTGTGGACGTTCTGTAGAGAACAGTTTGTTGTTGACGTTCTGTAGAGAACAGTTTGTTTGTGGACTTTCTGTAGAGAACAGTTTGTTGATGTTCTGTAGAGAACAGTTTGTTGTGGACGTTCTGTAGAAAACAGTTTGTTTGTGGACTTTCTGTAGAGAACAGTTTGTTGATGTTCTGTAGAGAACAGTTTGTTGACGTTCTGTAGAGAACAGTTTGTTGTTGACGTTCTGTAGAGAACAGTTTGTTGTTGACGTTCTGTAGAGAACAGTTTGTTTGACGTTCTGTAGAGAACAGTTTGTTTGACGTTTTGTAGAGAACAGTTTGTTTGTTGACGTTCTGTAGAGAACAGTTTGTTTGACGTTCTGTAGAGAACAGTTTGTTGTTGACGTTCTGTAGAGAACAGTTTGTTTGTTTGACGTTCTGTAGAGAACAGTTTGTTGACGTTCTGT